>NW_019942980.1:28281-46008 GCF_002910315.2 Salvelinus sp. IW2-2015 | reverse complement strand
CTCCTCCCCCTTCTCTCCCCTCCTCCCCTCTTCTCTGCTCTTCTCCCATCTCTCTCTCTCTCTCTCCTCTCTCTCTCGCTCCCACTCTCCCTCTTTCTCTCTCTCTCACTCTCTCTCCCACTCTGGCTCCATCCATTCATGCTCTGCTTTTCTCTTCCTGAATCTCTCTCGCTCTCTTGTCCCTCTTTCCCTCCTATCCTCTATCACCTGAATGTATCTTTTCCTCTCTTCTTTCCTAAATAATGATACTGCACCTCTCCTCTTCTATTTCCAGCTAAATACAGAACCTTCTTACCTCAATAATTCTGAAACCTTCACCCTCTTGTTCATTGTGTCTTCTTAAACCTACTCTCATCCAGGATAGCTCATTTAGAGTCAGCTCTTATAACAGTTTCCTAGTGGCACAGTAAACATAAACCAATTCAACACATACATTGACAATCACAGCCTACAAACACTATACACTCGTTCACTAGCCAGGCAACCATTCTATAGAGGATCTGCACTCGTCGTCTGTTTACTCTAGAGATGATTAGACACAAGTGTGTGAAGGATGTGAGAGAGGGGTAGGCGTTGTGTGAGGATGACCCCCCGTGGCAAACTGACATCTTCCTACCCAGACTGGCTCAGACTCACCTGTGTGTTGGAACACAACACTATAGGTGTAAGACTCAACTTCGCACCAGTCTCCGCTCCACCACTCTCCACTGGATTCACCTGATGTTTCTCCACGGAGACACACACACACTCACTGTAGTACAGCACGGCACAACCTCCCTGATAACTGCGCCGCCGACAGAGTGAGATGGAAACATAGATACGCATGACAACAGATGGGGAAAAAGTCTCTATTTATTCTATATCTGTGGCATCCAGTAGGTAAACACCAGATAAGAAGCCTCAGTATCTCTCTCCCTCTCTGCCCACAATTTAGCGTTCCCTGATTGTGGCGTAGAACAAACAGACAAACAAGCATGTTTATTGGGGCATTCTCTTGTGTGTGTGACTGTTTGTGAGTGAGCCATTTGCGTTAGATTGAGATCTAATTTGCGTCTCCCCGGGTTTTATCTCCAACATCCTGATTCGGGAGGCTGTGGTTCTGAAGCGGCTCAGCCAACTGTTCCCTTGTTGTTTTGAAGGGAATGATTCTCATAAATGGAGCCTTTTCAGACAATGTTCATGTGGGTGTATAGCTTTAGGCATATTTGACAGGATCAAATGGCTTACACAGAAAAGGAATCACTGTCGTTTATGAAATAATCCCCCCATATTTATTTCATCCACATCCGTTTTCTCCCTCTGCCTCGTTTTTTCCCTCCTTTCCGACCCCCTAAATGAATTGAGGTAAAATGGGAATCTATACTCCGTGGGTGGTTTTGAGATGCAGTCACTTTGTTACGATTTGAATTGCACATGACATGTGTTTGATGTCATAAACCTCAGGCRTCTCTCTTCCGGTGGGCCTGAATGTTTCAAAGAAATGTGCCAGAGGGGAATGTTTTTTATTTTTAGGAAAAAATATGTTATATTGTCCCATACACCAGATAGGTGCAGTGAAATGGGTTGTTTTACAGGGTCAGCCATAGTAGTACGGCGCCCCTGGAGCAAATTAGGATGAAGTGCCTTGCTCAAGGGCTAATCGATCAATTTTTCATCTTGTCGGCTCGGGTATTCCAACCAACGACCTTCCGGTTACAGGCCCAACACTCTAAACGCTAGGCTACCTGCCGCTGTGTGTGTGTGTGTGTGTTGTGTGTGTGTGTGTGTGTGTTGGTGGTGTGTTGTGTGTGTGTGTGTGTGTGTGTGTGGTGTGTTGTGTGTGTGTGTGTGTGTGGTTGTGTGTGTGTGTGTGTGTGTGTGTGGTGTGTGTGTGTGTGTGTGTGTGTGTGTGTGTGTGCGCGTGTGTGTGTGTGCATTTGCGTGTTAGTGTCAGACTTTAGATACGTGAACACCTAAGACGTCAAGCCCACTATCGTGATTTTATGCAGAAATTAAAACCGTGCTGGTGAAGAGCCAACCTGATTGATCTATTGCTGTGTGTGTTGTCTGTGTGTGTGCATGCGTGTGTGTGTATGTGTGTGTGTGCATGCACGTGATAGAGGGAGAGGGAGTGAGCGAGAAAGATAGAGAGATAGGGAGAGAGAGAGAGCGAGAGAGATGCTGTCAACTCTCCTTCCTCCTCCCAGAGTCTGAAGTCTGCAGATGTTCAATTCAGTCTATTTAAAGCAGCGGCTCTCTCGCTGGTGAGAGAGGGAGGCTGTAGTTTTGGATTACTGTTATGTCTTTACCTTGAGAACACTGTTTTGCTATGCTACCCTATTGGAGGGAGTGTGTATGTCATTCACAATTACATACAGTACATGTGCTATATAACCACTCCAAGATGTGCAAGGTTAAAGAAGCACAGACATCTGAAGTTTAAAATGAAAACAGTTTAGGTAGGTAATTTAGCAGACATATACCCAGAGGGACTGTAGTAGTGGATGCGGGTACGTACAGTATAAATGCACATAATAACATGGAAAAATTTTGTCTTCCCTCTGTAGATCTCAAAGACCATGGTGGGAACACCTCCTAGCCAACAAGGCGCATCGGGGGAGCTATTACCACATTGCTAAGTTACACCTATTTGATCATTCAGACCTGCAAGTGGTTGTCTTGGATGTGAGTCATTATATTGCATGTGTTTTCACATGATGAAAGACAACCATGGTGCCTTTCCGTATCCTTACTCCCTTGTGAAGAAATAGGTCCGTTGAATCAAGTCTTTGATAAAGCTTAGGCTCAATGTGCACTCTTAGAAAAAGGGTGCTATCTAGAACTTAAAAGGGTTCTTCAGATGTGCACATAGGATAACAATTTGTAGAACCCTTTTGGTTCCAGGTAGAGCCCATGGGTTCTACATGGAACCCAAAATGGTTCTGCCTGGAAGCAAAAAATGTTCTACCTGTAACCAAAAATGGTTCTCCTTAGAACCAAAAAGGGTTCTCCTATGAGGACTACTAAGTGTAGTGGTATTTTGAGAAATCAACAAAGTACACAACAAAGAAATACCAACAATCAAAATGCTGTGTTGTACTGGGATGATATCTGTGTCAAGGTCATTCCAGACCGCCACGTTGTGTCATAACTGATTATGTGGCTAGAAACAAAAACCTGACATCCTTTATTTTATTTTTTCACATTGGACCTTTGCCATGTTGCAGCCTATAGTCATACTGTGCTGCAGCGTCACATCGACTGAGAGGGGAGAGAGGAGCCGGGGGAAAGAAAGTTGACTTTCATCAACAGGATGTGGTTGTGTCAGAGACAGGAAGTGAGCACAGTGTTTTGGCCTAATGAAAATAGATGGAGATGGCCTAACACAGTATATTTTCTCTGCTCCATTAGATAAGCAGGCTACTACTGAACATAACTTATAGATGCAGTGTCTACCTCTCTGAATATTTGCGATGAGGCCTATTGGGCCACCTGTAATAACAATTAATGGAATTTCTTATCTGTCCATAGCCAATGTTATGTTAGGCCTATCATTTGTGTGTTGAGGATACGCTTTTTTTCCCGATTACATTGTGTATGGCATGAATTTGCACATTGATTTGACTGTAAATCAAGTCTAGCAGGACAGATGATACAGGCAAGTCTACCACAGCTACCAATTCAAATAGGACACATTCAATAACAAATTGTGTGATCTAATTGTAACCCTGTCGATAATCATTAGGCTAAGTGAACCAGGCCTATTTAAAATAACGAGTTGAAAAGGATGTGCTGTGTGCATATGTCATGTTATTTCTGGGCAAATCTAATTATAAATTATAGCCTAGGTAATGATTGTAAATACACAATATCCGGTGCATTGGATGAAAAGTGCTCTTGAATAAATAGTCACTAATTTGTTCTGTATGGGATTATATTATTGTTTTATGAAGCTTTGGGGATGGCTGGAGAAGTGGAGAAATCGGTCGCTGTGTGCAGCGGCAGAGCGCAGGCTGGCTTCAGCAGGGGGCGGAGGGAGAGAGCTATGACAGCGCTTATCACACAACCAAGAAGTAGGACGAGTTGCATCCTAGCGCTACTGTCATTTGCAGACGGAGTACAGCTCTCGCCGCTTTTGTTCAGCTATCGCGCCCCGTGCTGCTAGCTAGTCAACAATGGTTTCTATAATTTCAGACCTGGACCCACTGAAAAACTGGAACGTGTTAAGGTAAGTCCAAGTCCCGTTTTCTAGCTCGCCTTATGAATGCAGCAGAAATTATAGGAGGGAATTGTTGTGATACCCAACGTGCGGTGCTGGGTGGGACGCGGGTGGCAAAGGGTTATCGCTGGTGAATGGATGTAGCGAGRTGTACTGCGGACGTGCCCACTTGCATTACATTGGCTTAAAGGGATACTGCGATATTCTGGCACTTAGCCCCTTTTATACTTATCCAGAGTTAAATAAACTCGTGAATACCATTTGTATGCATCTGCATGCAGTAGGCCTATAAAGGAAGTTAGCGGTAGTTTTGCGAGCCATTGTTAACAATGACTGGAAATCTACAGGTACATTAGCAATGCTACCTACAGTACAACAGCAATACTGCGCTCTCGGCTGTTGTTTTTTTGGCGATGTCGGGTCCTGTTTCCGTAAAGCTCTTGTTCTTTTCTCCCCCTCTCTTTCTGCTGTCGTGTCGGACGAATGCAAGCTGCTCATCAGCCCTCCATCTTATTAACCCTTGGTGATCTTCCCTCTCGCACCGTGGACCACAAAGTTTCTCAACAATTWACAGTTGCCGATACCTACTGTAGACTATGGGCACCATCATCATCCTCACCGACCCGTCTAGCCTAGACTACTGTCTTTAAGAGCTGCGTTGTCACAACGCCCTGGAGTCATATAGGCTACGTATTTATTGCAAAGGATGCATTGAGTGGACATTTATTGCAAGTTTATATCCCCTTCACTTAGCGCTCTTTTGTTTATGAAAAACTGTAATTTACAGTTTAGCCTAAAACATGCCATGTTTTTTTTATTTTTAAACACAACATTGTTAGCTTACTTATGGAAGATGAGTTTCTCCATCTCTGCACCTCCTGAAGGAATAAAAACGTTTGTTGCTTCAAGATTTCACATCACATCTTCAGAGCAATGTGTAGCCTATTTTCATTATAGTGCTCAGCAGGGTCATTTCTTGAAAAGCATGTTGTGAAGCTAGCTGAGAAAATAGCCTACCTGCGCTCAGAGCCGCTGGAAGTAGGGGTGCTGAGGGTGTTACAGCACCACCTGAAAAATCTGGGGGGAAAAGAAAATTATTTTTCCACAAAAGGGGCTTTAATAGTCCTGTATTAGCGACACCCACCCCAAAACTACTTCCCACAGCTACGCCTGCACCTGTGGTCCTCTGCTCAGTTCCTCTCTGTTTCCCTCCTCCAGGACTGTCTTACAGCTACAACACTATAGGGTACAACAATATATATGGCTCTGGGCTACACTAACACTCTACCCTAACCTTTCATATTACCATCTAATAGCCTACACCTGCAAAATGTGTATTTATGCATTCACTGTCATTTAACATTTTAGTCGGCATTTGTGACTTTTAAATGCTGGAATTTGAATATTGAAGACTTTTAATACTAAATAAGTCATGATAATTCCCTCGACGGACTCCTCATCAGCAGAGATGGTCTAGTTCTGATTCTGAAATTCTATTTTCAGTTTGAGAAGCCACAGTGACGATGGAGCACGAGGCTCCAGAAATCTCATGCAGAGCTTAAAAAGTCCTCTTTTAATGCTGCTTTTTATCATTCCCTATTTACATATTCCTTATTACTTACTAGAAATTCCTCATCAATAAATCAGGAATATATATTTTTTTTTATCACAGGTACCCTAAAGAACATTATTGCTGCTGTGACTGTGAGCCTGTGAAGACGGAATGATGTCAGTCTAGCCTTATCGTGATGGCCCTATGGAGCCTGGGGCATGAAATGGCTTGTGCCACTGACCCGTACACACTCACATAAATAAAGTTCCAGATGGGGGGGATGACCCACTGTTTCTCTATGGAGGCTCTTTCCTGTCTTTCCTATTCCACTGACCTGTTTGGTTAACCAGGACGCCTCTCTGGGTGATATAGAATCTTCGTAATATGTAGGCAGTTGGTACTTCTGATGAGTATATCGGGAACGGAATTCTTGACCTTTCAGTTAACTTTTGAATGTGTATGAAATAGTCTCTCTTTTCTAAGTGGACACACACGCACACACACACACACTGCGCTGGTAAGCGTAGGGCGGGCCCCAATCATTGAGGGATGTAATCCGTTTGTTGAAGGACAGGATGAGAGATGGGTGATGAAGGGAAAGGAGGAGGGGAGGGGATGAGGAGGGGAGTGATGAAGGAAGAGGGGAGAGGATGAGGAGGGGAGTGATTGAGGGGTATTTGTCTCACTCTCTTTATTAAACCTCTGCTGCTTTAGATTAGCTGCAGGAGCAGCTGTCCGTCTCTCCAGACTGAGCATCTTAATAAAGACCAGCTTAGGGCTGGCCCTCCACACACACACACACACACACATCCTCTTCTATCTCCCCCTTCTCTTTTTCTCTCTCGTTCTGTCTCTTCTCTTTCACTGTTAGCTTAGTGTATTATAATGAAGCAACTCTGTGTTTCTTCTCCTAGGCACAGCATCAACTCTCTAATGAGGATCACCTCCGACAGACACACACACACACACACACATACTTCATTAACATACACACACATACCATTAAGACACCGACAGTCCCAAACAACTCCGTCACATACAATTAGCAGCACTCCCCGTGGCGTGGTATGATTTGTGCATGGTGTTATTGTGTGGCTGGATAATATGCAGGACCAAAGAAGTACAGTCTCTCCATTATCTTGGATGTTGTGTACACTGTATTATCTTGGATGTTGTGTACACCAGTATTATCTTGGATGTTGTGTACACTGTATTATCTTGGATGTTGTGTGCACTGTATTATCTTGGATGTTGTGTACACTATATTATCTTGGATGTTGTGTACACTGTATTATCTTGGATGTTGTGTACACTGTAGCTTCTGGTTTAGTTTGTTGAGATGATTATGTGGTCTCGCATTCATATCGTTTTGCTCTCACTCCGGAGTATTCAGCATATGACCGTCCATCGTGCCCACTGCACTGTACGGAACGTAGGTTCATTTGCTGTTGCCAGAGGACACATTCCTGAAGATCTAATAGGAAATACATCMKATGAAATCAGTTTGATATGATGTATCTGATGTGCGATCTTTCCGATAGGGGAGGTTGTGTGGAGGTGAGTGGTACTGAGGGATTTGATAACAACATTTTGATATAGAAGACTGTTAGAAAACCAACGTGAACTGAATGTGCCTATTTCAACCCAAACAGAGTAGTATTTCTAAGGTTCTCGATCTGTGTCTTAACGATCATCTGCCTGCTGCTCCAGATGGATGTGGACATCTGCACCCTCCTCTGGTCCTCTGGTCCTCTGGCTGGACCTCAGTTGACTTCCTCCTTATCTGATCAACTCCAGGGTGTGGCTGCTGCAGCCTTTCACCAGCTCCGTCTGACTATCATACGTTTATCACACACACATGAACACACACACAGGTATCGCATCCAGACAAAAATATATCCTATATGCACGTATGTCCGTACATACATACATACATACATACATGCATACGCACGTAGACCCACAGCTCAGTTTATCTGTGTAACAAAGCGTTGTTGTGGGTATAAAGCCTGTCTGTTGCTCTCCTAGTCAGCCTCTCCTATTCTGAAGAGCAGCACAGTTATTCCATAATGAGAAACAGCATGCTTATTAATTCCACCTGATTACATCCAGAATTACACTTAGCACACACACACACACACACACACACACACACACACACACACACACGGAGCAATGACAAGGTAGGTCTGTTATTAGATTAGGGAGCGAGGAGAAGTCAGGTTTGTATTCTATTACAGGGCTGGTTAAATAACTGCTGGATGTAAACTCTGATGCCTGCGAATACGGAAATAATCAAAAGAGAAGGTGACAGTGAAGGAGAGAGAGAGAGAGAGTGCTTTAACAATAAACAATTATTGTCTTCATGTAGAAACCCTTTGGAGTGTAATGTAAAGATCTAGGACCGGAGCCTCACTAACTTGAGATGTGTGTGTGTGACGCACTGCCTCTCGAAGCAGCGTTGCATAAATCATGCATTAACGGCAATGGGAAGGACATTTGCATGAAAGTTTGAATTACCCTCACACACACACTCTCACACACACAGAGAGAGATCTCAAGTCTGGATTATTCAGACATGATAAATCGCAAACGGATGTTCACTCAATCACACAGTGAGCCCTATGGGCCCTGGTCACAAATAGTGCACTGTGTTGGGAATAGGGTGCCATTTGGGGCGCAACCAATAACAGCATCGATAAGCCATAGGGTCTTTTCACCTGTGGCCAATCATGTAAATAATGTATTATCTGTCGCCCACCCAAGTGCCTCGGTCTGGAAATGGAAGTGTAAGTGTATGTGAGGTGGTTTTGTCACTAGGGGATTTGGGTATAGATGAAGGAGTCAGTGGATTGGGGGTGGGGGGTTGGAGGATTGGGAGGGGGGGGGTCATTGAGCATTTGACCCAGTGTTAGTTTGAATTAATCCAGTTAACTGTGGATCCGACTCAGTGTAGCTTTATCCCCGAGACACAAATCTATCTACCTAATTACTGAGGCCAGTGTCTGTCTGATGCGGTTTAAATCTGCAGTGTGTGTGTGTGTGTCCATAGCTTGCTAACCCCTGCAGGTCATAGGATTACACACACTGACTCTAAATCCACCCTTTGCGGTTGAGCAGTGGCAAGGGCAACTGTGGTCCTGGCTTGGGTCTTTTAATCTGCACCTGTAATAATGCCTGTGTGTCGCTGGTGTAGAGGAGTCAGGCGCAGGACAGCAGATATGAGTAATAAACGTATTTACTCAAGATTCCACAAATACAACACAAAATATTCGAGCCCATAATAACAGACCGTATTACAAAACAAACAATCACTCACAAACAAACATGGGGGAACAGAGGGTTAAATAATGAACAAGTAATTGGGGAATTGAAACCAGGTGTGTAAGACAAGGACAAAACAAATGGAAAATGAAAAGTGGATTGGCGATGGCTAGAAGGCCGGTGACGCCCGAATAAGGGACCAACTTTGGCGGAAGTCGTGACAGTACCCCCCCCCCCCGGGACTTTGAATGGCCCCAAAAACCACGAGGAGGCAGGTTTCAGGTCGAGAGCCAGACCCGTTCCCCCAGTGTGAACACCGGGGCCTCACTGCGGTGGCGGTCAGCGCTCGCCTTCTGCCGCCTCACGGCCCGTTGCAGGTGCACATGGACGGCGTCCCAGGTCTCCTCCGAGCGCTTAAGCCATTCGTCCACTGCAGGAGCCTCGATCTGGCTCTGATGCCAAGGTGCTAGAACCGGCTGATACCCCGGTACACACTGGAAGGGGAAGAGGTTAGTAGATGAGTGGCGGAGTGAGTTTTGGGCCATCTCTGCCCAGTGAATGAACGCCGCCCACTCCCCCGGCCGGTCCTGGCAATATGATCACAGAAACCTACCCACATCCTGGTTTTCTCTCGGGGTGAAAACCTGAGGTGAGGCTGACCGAGACCCCCAGACGTTCCATGAACGCCCTCCAGACCCTGGACGTGACCTGGGGACCCCGATCAGAGACTATGTCCTCAGCCCTGACCCGAATGGTCGACTATCTAGGGCGTGCACAGGGAAGGGCAGATCCACAGGAACAAGGCGGATCCCTAAACTATGGGCAAATGAACGGTCAATCAAATTCCCAGCTGCGCCTGAATCTACGAGCGCCTTATGCTGAGAATGCGGGGAAAACTCAGGAAATTTAATAAACACATACATGTGAGCAACAGGGGGCTCTGGGTGAGCCRSGTGCCTACTCACCTGGGGTAACACGATAGTGCCCTGCCTGCTGCCTCGACTCCCTGAGGAACCACCCCAGCACCGACCAGCAGTGTGCCCTCTGCGGCCACAGATGGTGCAGGGAATGGCCTCTCTTCCGGTCGCCCTAAGCGCATCACCTCCCAGCTCCATGGGCGTCGGAGCGGAGGTGCTGGAGGATGGAACTGACAGGCCCCGATCCGGACGTCCGCGGGTAGCCAGCAGGTTGCCCAGCCGGATGGACAGGTCCACCAGCTGGTCCAACGTGAGGGTGGTGTCTCGGCAGGCCAATCCCGACAGACGTCCTCGCGCAGACTGCACCGGTAGTGATCGATCAGGGCCCTGTCGTTCCATCCCGCGCTGTCGGCCAGGGTCCGGAAGTCCAAAGCGAAATCCTGCGCGCTCCTCGTCCCCTGCCTCAGGGGGAACAGACGTTCACCCGCCGCTCGACCCTCAGGCGGGAGGTCGAAAACGGGTGAACTCTGCGTAATGGTCRAACGCCGCGTCTRCCTCACTCCATACGGCGTTGGCCCACTCCAGGGCTTRGCTTGAGAGGCAGGAGACGAGGGCGGACACGCTCTCACGTCCCGAAGGAGCCGGGTGGACGGTCGCCAGGTAGAGTTCCAGCTGGAGGAGGAACCCCTGGCATCCGGCAGCCGTCCCATCATACTCCCTAGGGAGCACGAGCCAAATCCCGCTGGGACCGGGTGAAGGAGGGGTGGACAGTGGGGCCTGCTGTAGCGGGGCTGGTGG
The DNA here is from genome assembly GCF_002910315.2 of Salvelinus sp. IW2-2015. Classification (NCBI taxonomy): domain Eukaryota; kingdom Metazoa; phylum Chordata; class Actinopteri; order Salmoniformes; family Salmonidae; genus Salvelinus; species Salvelinus sp. IW2-2015. The sequence goes on along the minus strand of NW_019942980.1, from coordinate 35,279 downwards.
AGGCGCTGGAAGACCTCCTCCTTTCTCCCAACGATCCATCGTCTGCAGCACACAATCCATGGCGGTGCCCAGACGTTGCAACATGGTCGCGTGCTGCTGGACGCGCTCCTCTACCGCCACAGGGAGGGCGTCTGCTCCTGCTGACTCCATTAGTTGGGTGAGTGATTCTGTAATAATGCCTGTGTGTCGCTGGTGTAGAGGAGTCAGGCGCAGGACAGCAGATATGAGTAATAAACGTATTTTCTCAAGATTCCACAAATACAACACAAAATATTCGAGCCCATAATAACAGACCGTATTACAAAACAAACAATCACTCACAAACAAACATGGGGGAACAGAGGGTTAAATAATGAACAAGTAATTGGGGAATTGAAACCAGGTGTGTAAGACAAGGACAAAACAAATGGAAAATGAAAAGTGGATCGGCGATGGCGTCGACCGCCACCCGAACAAGGAGAGGGACTGACTTTTGCGGAAGTCATGACAGCACCCCAATGGATGTGCATTGTGTGGCCAGAGGAGTGTGACACCAGGCTGGGTAGAGACGGAGAGCGAGGCCCCTTTTATAATTTTTTAACTAGGCAAGTCAGTTATGAACAAATTCTTATTTTCAATGACGGCCTAGGAACAGTGGGTTAACTGCCTTGTTCAGGGGCAGAACGACAGATTTTTACCTTGTCAGCTCGGGGATTTGATCTTGCAACCTTTCGGTTACTAGGCCAACGCTCTAACCACTAGGCTACCTACCGCCAACCCTGGTGGTTCTGGTTTGGAAATGGACATTATGTGCTCAGCATTATTCTCAGTGTTTTAAGAGAGCCTCTCTGAAACAAAACATCAACTGTAAGCCTGGGTAATGCAATGACGTTTTTTTTTTTTTGCGACAGGGTTGTTGTTAAGTGAATGTGATGAATGGAGCAATGGGGAGAGTGATGAAGCCCTCCTGACCCGTGGAGTTAGAAAGGAAAGAGGTGAAGAGCAAACCAGGCAGGGTGGTAGACGGAGAGAGCAGGAGGGAGAGGTCGGTTGGCCTGCTCGTCTGTGATGGACTCCGGTCGCCACGGCAATTCACTCTTCAGCTGGACCCCTGTCAATCAAAGCATTGTGACACAGGAGCGGGAGCGGGGGCGGGGGGTATTGTGCCACGGCAACGAAGCGAACAATACAGCGTTCAGTGTTTCTGTGTGAATGGCTCAGACGAGGGGGTGCGGGGAGAGGGGGGGTGCGGGGAGAGGGGGATGAATTCTTCCACGTCAAACCCCCGGAATGAGTTGAAGATCATTACATATTTTAGCTCAGCAAGCTGGATAAAAACGTGAGGGAGACGAAGGAGGGAGAGGGAGAGGGAGAGAGAGAATGCGAACAGGAGAGAAAATTAAAGGGGGGGGGTGACACCCATCATCATCACATATTGTTCTGAAATAAGATAAGATTAACATTCTTGCAACATTATTTTGTTCAAAAGTAAATTTAAAATTAGGCAAATTGATTGCACCCAGTTTGGCCCCTTTTAATGTATAGGATTCACATTCTATTCAATAAATATAGTACCCAACATCTGATTCCTACCATTGAGTAAGTCAAAAGACACCCATGGACCCCCTACATCTCACGRCAATTCCAGAATCAGTTATCTGTCTAACAGGTGGTATTATAATAACAATAATAATGTTAATAATTTATTAAACTTCAATAGTGCCTTTCATAGAATCTCAAAGCAGTTCAAGAGCAAGAAAACAACAAGCAAAATACAGTATCATGAGATGCTGCAATCCTCTCTGGAGATGGAGAGGGTTGGTTCATGGCTTGATGGAAGGAGCTGGTCAGAGGATGGTAGATGATGGGGATGGAGTCTGCTGGTGATCTTGTAGAGGGCAAGTSTGYGGARCAGCCTGAGTCTTATAGCCACTGGACTTCTCRTCTTCCACTCTCTGTAGCACCCATTTGGCTGATGCCTCYGCAGCTCTGGGCTCCAGAAAGCTCACCACACGCAGTTCAGAATAGTAGACAGTCGTCCTCACTACGAGCCCTCTGCCTCAGCACTGCTGTYTTCCTCTGTCTCCCATTCCTCTCACGTTTCAGGCCAGTCCTGAAATCATGCTCTCAGAGGATCAGGAACTGCCAGCCAGGTGAAACAAAAACAAAGTGGTAGTCCAATTGGTAGTTACAGTCTTGTCCCATAGCTGCAACTCCCGTACAGACTCGGGAGAGGCGAAGGTCGAGAGCCATGCGTCCTCCGAAACACGACCCTGCCAAGTCGCACTTCTTCACACAATGCTTGCTTAGCCCGGAAGCCAACCGCACCAATGTGTCGGAGGAAACACCAATAAGGAGTTGTTGGAGCGAGATGGGACAAGGACACCCCGGCCGGCCAAACCCTAACCCGGACGACGCTGGACCAATTGTGCGCCGCCTTATGGGTCTACCGGTCATGTGGGTTGCAAAATACATTTTCTAAACAAAAACATCCAGCTAGCTAGCCAAAACAAAAATATTTGCAAATCTTTGGTTCAAAAACACCAGATATATGCAATAAAAAATATATATATTTACAGAGCTCTATGCCTAGGCTTCCTCACAGCGCCATGGCAACCATGGTATGGAGCTGCTGCATTAAACTATTGCGTCTTCATCCTATATGATGTATTCCCTGTGAATCTAATTTCCCTGTTCAGAGAAATTAGCCATTGAAGTCGCTTGCATTATTTACTATAAATGAGTGTGAAAGTACCAGGTTTTGCCCACTAGATGCCGCTGTTCCTGCTACTGCCACACCCTTTTATCCATTTTGCGCAGGTAGCACGCACACACACATCTTTGGGTAGAAAACCAAAACCTTTAGCTCCTGAGGAAAATATATTGTGTGGTCATCCTCACAATTCAAGTCAGTCCTACATGAAAGCCAATCAGTTTGTCCTCCTCTTAGCAACCTAATGCTTCAACCCAACTTTCCTTGAATAGTSCAACAGCMCTCAGAGAGGCCTATCMCTATGGTGCAATTCTCATATGAAGACTTTTCCTACAAGCCCAAAAATATGATGGAAATGGGCTTGTGACGACAATGTGGTGACAACCCTGATAAAATGATGAACCATTGCATGTCAGTCGTATGTTTTTTCAGTACAATTGTTCTAAAACGTATCGATATGTATTGTGGTTAAAGACATTTACCATTAAACCCAACACAATACCGTTAACATTGCAGAAGACTATACCGTGTGCATTTGGGACTTTTTCCATTGTAGACCATAACATTTAAACTATTAAAATGCTGACGAACTTTACACCTTTTTTCAAGGGAATAAACCTCACCTGTTTCCTGGACASAGTTTAAGCCTACGTGAAGAACAATCTGAATTGCTTTCATAGAGGACTGGCTTGAATTGTGAGGAAGACCATTTTCATGTAACCTTTATTTAACTAGGCAAGTCGGTTAAGAACAAATTCCTATTTACAATGACGGTCTACCGGGGAACAGCGGGTTAACTGCCTTGTTCAGGGGCAGAACGGCAGATWTTTATTATATTATATGAATCCTATTTCAATTTAAAAGGGCAATTTGGGTGCAATCAATTAGCTTAATTTGTATTATTATGTTTCAACAAAATAATGTTTCAGGAATGCTACTCTTATCTGTTCCGAGAAACTACAGATAACAAGTGCACACAAACAGAAACGATTTCAGCACAATCTGAGATGGTGGGTGTCGAAATCCTCTTTCGTGTGTTTTTTGAGGTGGAACCAGATGTGCGTCTAACAGAGGGAATCTAGTAGGCTTTGTTTAAACCCCAGTGTTTTTTCTACTCCGCTTGGCTGAAACGGAGAGGTGTCCCTGGAGAGAGAGGGGGAATATGAGAGAGAGGGAATATGAGAGAGAGAGGGAATATGAGAGAGAGAGGGAATATGAGAGAGAGAGGGAATATGAGAGAGAAAGGGAATATGAGAGAGAGAGGGAATATGAGAGCGCGAGAGAGAGATGCAATGAGAGAGGGGGAACGAGAGAGGGAATGAGCAAGGGGGAGAGGACGAGAGAGAGGGTGAGGAAGAGAAGAAGGGTTACACTAAACAGGCCTCAACTAAAACGTCATCAATCATGATAGGATAGTGTGTTGGTAATACCAAGTACCGGTCTAATTTAACCAATGTCACCAGTCCCACCTATTTGTCTTTGCATAACTGGACAATGCAACATGAGTCTCCTACGCCCCCCCCCCCCCCCCCCCCGTCTCTCCCCATAGGCAGATTCAGTGTGTATAAGACATGCTATCTTTCGTGTTGTGGTGACTGTGATGTGCTCTTTCTTCTCTCTCACTGAGAGGTTCAACTCTGGTGCAGCCATATACGGAGCGGGAACATGCTGGCTTAAAAGCCTCCGTGGCGCTCGTCTCATGCATGTCTCGCTCGGTGTGGGCGTGTGTGTGCAACACTGAACATGTGACAGAATAAAAAGCCACACGCCACACTGAACATGCCATGAGACAGAACCACTGATGCTTTTAAGCAGCGTGTCCCGTGTATATGGCTGACATAGTCTGTCTTTAACCTCTCACATGTTGTGTTCTGGCTGTTGTCAGATGTTGTATTTGTTTTAGATGTAATCAGACACATACGATCACGGACGTGCTCAGTGTGATACATTCCTCCTCTTTTAACGCAGTTGGCACACACAGTCTCACACCCCCACGGCCGGCTCGTAAGGACCCCTCTCATCTGTGCATATCCAGGGTTTTGACTGACTGAGTGTTGTAGCATGTGGCTGCTATATGAAGCCACTCCGGTGGCACTATAGTAAGATAACTTTAGTTCATCCGCTCGTCAGCACTGGGTGTCGAGTCAGTCGACTACTTAAAACACACACACACACTTCTGTGACTGTCTCCAGAGAGGCAGGTTAGTCAAACGCTGTGTGTGTGTGGTGGTGTGTGTGTGTGTGTGTGTGTGTGTGTGTGTGTGTGTGTGTGTGTGTGGTGTGTGGGTGTGTGTGTGTGTGTTGTGTGTGTGTGTGTGTGTTGTGTGTGTGTGTGTGTGTGTGTGTGTGTGGTGTGTGTAGGCCTGAGGTGATGTTTTTGGGGATAAATGTGCAGTGAACAGGAGATGTTCAATATCCAGGGTCTCTCACACAGGCTGGCTTACCTTACGTACACTGCACAGGGAGTACGACAGACCACACACACACAACACCTGGGCAGGAATGACAAGTCGTGTTTAATAATGCGACTCATAAACACTACACTGCACACGTCAACCCGCCGCCACACACACACACAAACATACTGTTTATTCCTGGCTCTGTTTTACTGCCGAGGCTTTGCTGTTGCTTTGTTTTAGTCTTAGTCTTAGAGACATCAGGGTGTGTATATACACTCTAAAGCTTCTGGCCATAAAGCAGGTTTAACGCCCCTATAATGTGTGTGTAATTTCCCCGGGCCACTAGGGAGGTCTCACAACCTCCTTGGGCTGAGAATCAAATCTTGTAGGTGTTATGAGTAGGAGCTTTAGACAAGGCTGAGAAACCCAGGGAGGCGCTCTGGTTTCTCTCTTCTCTCTCGCCCTCTCTCTCTCTCTCCTCTTCTCTCTCGTCTTCTCCTATCTCGTATCGTCTCCCGGATCTCACGGGTTGCGTCATTTCTCCTCCTCTCTCTCGTCTCTGGCCCCTCTCGCTCTTGTTCTGAGCACAAACATACATGATTTTTTCAGGGTCAACTCAAACACAACGGTGCTGGCGGCGCAAAACGCGTCGCTAGCGACACCACAACCGCGCCTGGAAAGTTCCCAGTTTCAATATGTGATTGGTGGCAGCGAAATGCATGCTATTTGTGGTGATCTAGAATTTTGCTCAATTCATTATCCTCTAATTCGAGAGCATTTGATTTTGAACCCACCCAGTGGCGACCGGTTTTTCTGAGTGTGCCCACACTGTTTTACCACAACAACATGCTAACGTTTTTATGTTGTTGCTGTTTTTACTTGGTTATTTTGGCATTAAATACTTTCACATATCGTGCACATATCAAATGTAAAAAAAAAATCATTGAGTTAATAAGAGCTGCATACAAAACATGGGTCTATTTTTTTTGTGGCCTTTCTCTTCTGAGTAAGACAAAGGTCATCCATACGATATATTACTATCGATGACTTGCTTTACTTGGTCTGCTATATGCCACGTTTTTTTATCCTAGGCGAGTTTGAACTTGGTGTACATGGGAAAACACTGTGAAGAAGGTTGAATGATTCCCTTAATAAGACCCAATTTTCATTGGGTGACTTCTTAATTTTGGCTTTTTGATGAATCAGATAAAACGTAAATGAAAGTGAACAGTTGTTTATTCAATGTCTATGCAAGAATTAACATTGGAGTAATGCAGTTTCATGAATAATAGTTGAAGACACTTATTCAGCAGGAATATTGAAATATGAAAAATAAAAATAACATCTATAGATATATTGGTGAGGGCTCTGGTCTTATTAAATGAGGGTCATGTTCAATATAACTATGTTCAGAGGGTGGGACATTGAACGAGCGCACACTTTTAAGATTCTGTGTAGGGTTAACCAAAAACGTTGTTTTGAAGAACCGTGTTTTTTCAATAGGTGTTTTCACAAGAGACCACATTTGGCTCACTACATTAGTCTGTAGAACTGGTCTTAAATCAAGGCACTGCAGCTTTTGAAGAACATGGGCTTGTTCAGCGTTTAACATTGCAGTCATGCCTTGAGAATAAAAATAGAGTTATTAATAGAGAGGACTGATAGTGTTGAATGAAGTCTAAAGTTCAGCCTTTTACCGATCACTGCTTGTATGTTTTGTGTTATGGATCCCTAATTGCTGCTTGCCGAAGGCAAATATACTCTCTATTGAATATCACTACATTGGTCAGCATTTGCATACATGTTATCTCAGATACTGACTGTTTAGCTCTGTGGTGGTCCTATAGCAGCCTTCCCACGCAGAATGGGCTTTATGGAGGGACAGATGAAACTGTAGCCATTTTACT
>NW_019942980.1:18471-28256 GCF_002910315.2 Salvelinus sp. IW2-2015 | reverse complement strand
CGCGAGTTACCGACAGACAATCATCACACACAACCACGCTGGGCAGGAATGACAAATGTGTTTAATAAATGCAGACTCATAAACATACATGCACACGCTCACGCGCCACCACACACCACAAAACATTACTGTTTATTCCTGGCTCTGTTTTACTGCCGAGCTTTGCTGTTGCTTTGTTTTAGTCTTAGTCTTAGAGACATCAGGGTGTGTATATATCACTCTAAAGCTTCTGGCCATAAAGCAGGTTTAACCCCCCCTATATGTGTGTGATTTCCCCCGGGCACTACTAGAGTCTCACAACCTCCCTTGGGCTAAATCATCTGTAGGGTTATGAGTAGGGCTTAGAAAGGCTGAGAAACCAGGGAGGCTCTCTGGTTTCTCTCTTCTCTCCTCCTCTCTCTCTCTCTCTCTCTCCTCTCTCCTCTCTCCTCTTACTCTTCTCTCCTTTTCTCTCTCTCTCTCTCTCCATCTCATGCTTGCTGTCTCTGTCTTTTTTCTTCGCCTGTCTTCTACAGATCTCTCTTATTTCCAACTCCGGCTTTTCAGTTCTGATCAGCGTCAGTCTATTCCAGATCTTCTCTTTCTCTCTCTCTCCATGCATTCAATTCTGTCTCTTCCTTTCTCAGTGATCCTACATACAAGCGTATGTAAAAAGGACGAGAGCAGCGAAAAGAGCAGCGAAAAAGAGATTCTTGGTCTGATAATAAACTAAAACAGCTATTTGCTTGTAAACCGAACGCGAGAACTTAGTGGCGGTGGAGGCGAAAGACAGGCGATGGGAGGAAAGCTTAGTGGGGGTCGGAGGGAAGACAGGGATGGGAGGAAAGCTTAGTAGGCTGGTCGGGGGAAGGACAGGGATGGAAGAAAGCTTAGTGGGGGTCGGAGGGAAGACAGGATGCGGAGGGAAAGCTTAGTGGGGGTCGGAGGGAAGACAGGGATGGAGGAAGCTTAGTGGGGTCGCGAGGGAAGCAGGGATGGAGGAAAGGGGGATAGTCAGTGAAGGAAAGAAAAACATTGGCTCTCTGCCCATTTGAAAAAACAACGTGAGATCTCTTAGCTTGTGTGTGAATATGCTTTTTGGAAATGCTCTGGACATGGGCAATAACCTGGTAGAGAAAACTGACCAATGGTAATAAAGATGACTGCTTAATAGGCGTGATCCAATAGATGACCATGTCACAACCACCAGGAAGAGATGATACAGCACGAACACACACAGGCAGTCAGCTCGGCCAAACTGCCCTCTACCTCCCACTGTTTCTTCTCTTTTTTTCTCTCCATTTCTCTCTCTCTTCTATCCTCACTCTGTCTCTGTTTACCCTTTTGTTATGCTCCAGCGTCCCCGTCTGCATAGCAACACCCAGCGTGAGCCTTCCGTACCCCAGGGGCAGCAGAGAGCAGCAGTGCAGGGACCTCACTCTATCGCTCTACTATCTCTCTACTGTATCTATCTCTCCACTTTCTCTCTACTGTATCTATCTCTCCACTATCTCTCTACTGTATCTATCTCTCCACTATCTCTCTACTGTATCTATCTCTCCACTATCTCTACTGTATCTATCTCTCCACTATCTCTACGGTATCTATCTCTCCACTATCTCTCTACGGTATCTATCTCTCTACTGTATCTATCTCTCCACTATCGCTCTACTGTATCTATCTCTCCACTAAATCTCTACTGTATCTCTATCTCTCCACTATCTCTCTCTACTGTATCTCTATCACTCCACTATCTCTCTACTGTAATCCTACTGTATCTCTCCCTCTCTCTCTGTCACCCTCTCTCTTTCTCCTCTTTCCACTTTCTTTCTCCTCCTGTCTCATGTCTCATATTTTTCTTACCTTTTCTCTCCTCTCTCTCTCTATCCTCCTCGCTTTCTGGCCTGTAGCCATATACAGTATATATACTGTAGTAGGCATGTAGTAGGTCTGTAGTAGCCCTGTAGTATCCCTGTAGTAGGTGTGTAGTAGCCCTGTAGTAGGTCTGTAGTAAGTCGGTAGTCGCCATGTAGTAGGTCTGTAGTAGCCCTGTAGTAGCCCTGTATTAGGTCTGTAGTAGGTGTGTAGTAGCCCTGTAGTAGCCCTGTAGTAGCCCTGTAGTAGCCCTGTAGTAGCCCTGTATTAGGTCTGTAGTAGGTGTGTAGTAGCCCTGTAGTAGCCCTGTAGTCGGTATGTAGTAACCTTGTAGTAGCCCTGTAGTAGGTGTATAACAGCCCTGTAGTAGGTCTGTAGTCGCCCTGTAGTAGGTCTGTAGTAGGTCTGTAGTAGGTGTGTATTAGGTCTGTAGTAGGTGTGTAGTAGCCCTGTAGTAGGTGTGTAGTAGGAGCTACAGATAGCGTGTGTTTAGCAGGGGACCTGTAGTAGGAGAATAAGTAGGTGATGTGGTGTAGCTGAGTGTAGGTGTGTAAGTAGGATGTGTGAGTACATAGCGTGTGCAGTAGGAGTAAATAGGAGTGTAGTAGGAGTGGTAGTCAGTAGGGAGTGTAGTATGTGTACTGTAGGATTGTAGTAGGGGCTGTGGGCTGTACAGTAGGAGTGTATAGGTGTGTAGTGGGAGTTTATAGTACGAGTAAGTATTTAGGAGAGTAGTAGGCTGTAGTAAAGTAAGTATTGTAGCGAGTACCAGTAGATGTACGGGGATAGTAGTAATAGGAGTCGACCAGAGCAGGGAGTATGTTACGTAGGAGTACTAGTAGGTAGTTGTATGTGACAAGGAGCTGTAGTTAGGATGTTACAGATGTTAGGAGGTGTAGTAGGAGTGCGCTTGTACGTAGGTTAGGTGCTGTAGTATGTGTTACGTTAGAGTGTGTCAGTTAGGTTGTACAGTAGGAGTGTAGTAGGGTTAGTATGGTTACGTAAGGTGGAAGTGTAAGTAGGGGTGTAGTACGGTGTACGAAAAAATAGGATGTTGTAGTATAGGCGGTGTAAGTACTGTTGTTACGTAGGAGTTTTGCTCGAGTTAGGGGAGCATTGTAGTAGCGTTGATACAGTAGGAAGATGTAGTAGGGTGTTGCTTAGTAGGAGTAAAGTAGGAGTGCTCAGTAGGGTGTAGTAGGCTGATACATGCTAGGAGTGTAGCTAGGTGTGTGGGACTGGGAAGTGAGGGGGATAGTGTGTTGGACGTGCGCCTGCTATCAATCACTAGATAAACAGAACAGGCCTGGTAGTGAGAAGACTAAAAGAAATATAGGACGTTGGCTTTTTTCGTAACATTCTCTACTCCACATGCCTACTGTGTGTGAGCAGAGAAATATTAGGACAGCGCCACACACACCACACACACACACACACACACACACACACACACACACACACACCACACCACCACTACACACCACACACACACACACACACACACACACACGACACACACACAACAACACACAGCACCACCGGAGAGAATAGATTAACGTCGCAGTTGAGAGGAGAAATATAGGAGCGTCAATTAGAAATGGATGATAATGACGAGACTGTTAGGAGAAGGACAGATGCGGGAGAACCTACAAGCTGGGACCAGAATGCTGTTTTTCATTCTACAGCTTTGCTTGTTCATTAGTTAGTTCAGCGAAGCCTCTTTGAGCCACGAGGAATATTGCCTGACTGCTCGTCTCTTTTCATTGTTGCTCTCACTGAAAGAGAAGTGAGAACTCTAATGCAGACCAAGAAAGACAATGGACAGAAGCTAAGGAGAAAGCGGGGAAGAAAGGGAATGTATAGAGAGGCTGGAAGGAAGAGAGAGAGAGATGTATGCAGCTGCAATGGACGGGGAGCAGAGTTATCTGGGCAGTTGAGCTGTTGCTTCATGTTCTGATTAAAGTCATATGACTCTCTTGACTGAGAAGTGTGTGGGCCTGCCAGCGGCAATGGCGACTGTAGTTCGCTGTGTTGTGTGTCGTGCCTGTGTGTTGTGTAGTGTGTGTGTGTGTGTGTGTTGGTGCTGTGTGTGTGTGTGTGTGTGTGTGTGTGTGTGTGCTGTGTGTGTGTGTGTTGGTGTTGTGTCGTGCTTGTGTGTGGTGTGTGTTTGTTGTTTCCCTGCCATATGCGGCAGGAATAACAGAGGCTGGCTCTTCTGTTGAAAGTGCAGCGAACAGTGTCAGCACACAGAACCCTGCACACCACATTGACTAGACGCACAAACACAGGCGTCGTTCTAGCCGGAGGTCTATCAATCTCAGCCTGTTGTATCTTCCATATTGACATTTTAATTCCTGCTGCTCATATTTCCTCTTCTTTGAACTCTCCTCTGTCTCCACAACACCTTTTATTCTAAGTTCAAAACAAATGCATTGTGGGATTATCTTCGTGTTGCGCTCTCTGACATTAATCCCTAGGAGTCTGTTGCTGTTGTTATGCAGTTAGTCTTTAATGGTATTGATGCTGATCTGATGTATTAAATAAGCACAGCAGCAGACGTAACCGGCTGGCTCGATCAATCTGGTTCAGAAAATCGTGTCCTCTAGAAATTTTTTTTCTGTTTCAGTATCCTTCTCTCTTATAAAGTCTGGTCGCTTGTTTTCACTGCTCTACGCCTTCCCTGTGGCAGACATTGCCGTCGAAGGACATGACAAGACTGGTGGTGTGTGATGTGTGTGTGTGTGTGTTGTGTGTATGTTGGTGTGTGTGTGTTGTGTGTGTGTGTGTGTGTGGTTGTGTGTGTCGGGTGTGTAGTGTGTGACACTCGTGGTGTGTGTGTGTGTGTGTGTGTTGTTATCCCAATTTCCCTCCGATCTGCTGATCATCCATTCAATAATGGAGTTAGGCCATTAGCTCCAAACATCACAGAGACGTTGTGACAACGTTACAGCAGCATATCTCTGTACTCTAAACAGAAACGATGGTCATTTGACGGAGACGTTACAAGAAGTTGGCTTGAGTTCATTCCTCCACTCAGACGGAGGTGGTATCTCGTCTAAGGCAACATTACCGAGAGACTTGAGCGTGAACACGCGCAACGCAATGCTATTAAACAGCAATCACACACACATAGAAGAGCTCTTTTATGGACGAACACATTTGTGCCTAATGGCTTTCAGTGCAGGATCATCCAAATATGACATTTCAAATGAAAGCCTTCCGATATCGGATCCTATTACAATCTCATCGGAAATCCTTAAAACCTCTCAGAATATCATGTGCCTCAATTTGACGTGAAGCGTTCCAGATCAAATATATATTGCCTATAATTATTTCCATATTTGATTTCATCCGCTTCTTAGATAGCCAAGTGTCTAAGCTGACAAAAGTATTCGATAAAGTGGCTAAACTCTCTCTCTTCTGGTATCCACTATCATGCTCAGACACTCGTTCCTCCATCCACCTCCAGGACCCAGGGCCCTTGGTGACCTCCCGTAGCCCACGAGAGTGCTGTGATCTGGGCCAGAGCTGAGGAGACGTCCCCTTGCGCCCTGCAATTACCGAAGCCCCTGGTAGCCTAATGGCAGCTGCAGGGAGACGATAATGTGATCGCTGGCCAGGGGGGGGGCTTCTCRRACCCCTCGCTCCTCTCCCCCCTGGGGGGGGGTCCCGCTTCACTCCGCCACATTAATTTGTAGAGAGCGACTCATCGCCCCTCGTATCCCTGGCCGTCTTTACTCTCTCTGTGGACACTCACCCCACTCTTTCCCTGCTCCCTCCTCTCGCCATCGCGCTCCCAGCACAATCTCGGTCGTCTCCCGATTTCATTTTGGCCTGTAATTGGACTGGGGTCCCAGAGGACGGTCGTTGGCATGCCCCAGCGCCTCAGGGTGGAAACGCGCCCCTCCACAGTCGATAAGCACGACTCCGCGGTCACTCCCGATCCTCTCGTTACTGCGGTTAGCCCACTCTGGGTGTTGAATGACCAGACCATGGTCAGGGACTGAGGTCCATCCCGCTTTCTCTTATGAGATTTCCGAGTGTGTGTGTGCTCGTGGTGTGTGTGTGAGTTGTGGCCTCGGTCGCCATGTGTCGTGTGGTGTGTGTGAGGGAAATGTAGTGTGTTGTATTGTGTGCACTAATTCAGGTTGTGTGTGTGTGTGTGTGTGTGTGTGTGTGTGTGTGTGTGTGTTGTGTGTGCTGTCCATTCACTGTAGGTGCGATGCCATGCAGCACCTTTACTCTCTATAGTGTAGTTATTGTGCTTTTACAAAGCAGACTTTGGTCTACTTCATCGCCAGACATAAACACACCCCTCTAGGTGATATTCTGGCCATGTTGGGCACCAGTGTTTTTTCATGGCAGGTTTCTTTCGACAGCTTCCGTTTGCCTGTGGTAATCGTTTGCATATAGCTCGTCTCAGCCGTTGAGATGGACTGCAGCAGAGGCGCATTTATGCAGCTTCCACACAGTATACCTGGTAACCATCGAGAAGGGAGGCCTTGAAACTCTGCTTACTCTCCCGAGATCATCCCGGAAATGACTTCCTCTCCCTGATCTCTTCTCCGTTTTACCAGAGGCTTTGAAAACAGGTGAAAACAAGAATGGTCCATCCCGGGGCACATCACCACTCAAGCCTCGCGTGTAAGTGTTTTAGGACCCCCCCCATTGTGTCCTGTAGTTCCCCCTGCCTGTTGGCCAGATGTTTGGCCCATTCAGTTACACCGTGCTTCTCTCCCACTCGGGTCAGTCGTCATCTGGCCTGACTTGTGCTGGAGAACAAGAGGAGAGATTTAGAATGAGAAAGAGAGAGAAAAAATGATATATTTTTTTCCACATCGACCAGATGGAACAACTCACACCCAAATTTCCCTTGTGGCTCGTCTTATTTTTTTCTTCCCCCAACCCTCATGTCTCTGCTTTCTCTGCCCCATACCTCTGTCTCTCTTTCTCTCCCTAACCACTTGTTTCTCTCTCTATCTCTCCCCCAACCCTCTGTCTCTTCTTTTCTCTCCCAACCCTCTGTCTTCTTCTCCACTTCAACCTCTGTCCTCCTTTCTCCCAACCTCCGGGTGTCTTCTTGTCCTCTTCTCTCCCAACCCTGTTCTCTCTTTCTTCCAACCTCGTCTCTCTTTCTCCTCCTCAACTCTGTCTCTCTTTCTCCTCTCCCCATACCTCGTCTCTCTTCTCTCCCAACCTCCTCTGCTCTGTCGTTTCTTCCAACCCTCTGTCTCTCTATCTCTCGGCCAACCGCTGAGTCCTCTTGTCTCTGCCCAACCCTCTGTCTCATGATCTTCTCCACCAGCCTACGTCTCTCTTTCTCCCCAAACCCTCCTGTTCTCTCTGTCTCTCTGTCTCTTCCCAACCCTCTTCTTACTCTCTTCTCCCCAACCTCTGTCTCTCTTTCTGTTCTACTCAGACCCATCTGTCTCTACGCTTTTCCCAACCTCTTTGCGTCCTCTTTCTCTCCCAACCCTTCCGCCTCTCTTTCCTCTACACACGAACAGGCCGTCTCTCTTTCTCTCCCAACCCTCTGTCTCTCTTCTCTCCCAACCCTTGGCTCTCTTTCTCTCTCTCTTCCAAACGCGGTCTGTCTCTTTCTCTCCCAACCCTACTGTCCTCATTTCTTTTTCCTCATTCCCTACACCTCTGTCTCTCTCTTTCTCTCCCAGACTCACCCATGTCTCTTCTTTCTCTCCCCCCTCTCTGCTCTCTCCCCCTCCAAAACCTCTGTTCGTGCATTGATCTCTGCCCAACCCCTGATATCTCTTATCTCTACCCTCATCTCTGATCTCTCTTATACTGTCTCCCAACCCTCTTTCTTTTCTCCCCAACCTCTGTCTCTCCTGTCTCGCCCACAGAACTTCTCATGGTCTCCTTTTCTCTCCCACACCCTCTTCTCCTCTTTCCCTCTCCCCAACCCTCTGTCTCTCTTCTCCCCAACCACTGTCTCTTCCTGCTCTCCTCATACACCTCTGTCTCTCTTCATCGCCCGACCCTCTTGTCTCTCTTTCTCTCCCACCCTCGGCTCCATACCATTGCTCTCCCAACCCTCTGTTTCTTCGTTTCGTCCCAACCCCTCATTTTCTCTGTCACCCTAACCCTTCCCTCATCCTTGTCCCGCAACCTCTCTCTCTTTCGTAGTCTCTCTTCTCTGTGCCCCAACCCTCTACTCTCGTCATAGTTTCTCCCTTTTTCCCCGAACCATCTCTCCCCTCTTTCTCTCCTCCACCCTCCGTCTTCTCTCTTCTGTCTCTCTCTCCACACTCGACTCTCACCATTATCGTTTCTCGTCTCCTTCCGTCCCTCTCTCGTATGTCCATTTCTATTGTTTCTGAGTGCTCTCCTCATACACGTGATTTTATTAAGTTTTAGTAATCATATCATGGCAGCTTGCCCAGTGCCACTCACCTGCCGATCTCTGGAAACAACGCAACTAAAGAGTCCTTTACAGTCCTGTCTGTGGACGCCAAACAATGCGCAATTACAGTGAGTCGTAGCGTTGAGGGTTTGTACACTCGTGCGGTGTGTTGGTTCCTACTTGCGTGATCGCCGCTCACTCAGCGATATCAAAAGCGAACGGTGCCAGTTAATATATTGAAATAATCCTTAAGCGGAGCCTGCCCTCACAGAAAGCTTTAATAACACGGTTTATAATGTTCTTTCTTCACTCTGCTACCTTCCCTCCCTCATCCCCCCTTTCTTTTAGTTCAGTCTTAGCTCATATCATGGCGAGCATAGCAGCATCCTGCGGCACTTTTCAAAGAGAGAAGAGAAGAAAGTAGTGCGTGTCTGGTTGGAGTGTGTAAATTGTGATGGAATGAACCTGTGCCTTCCCTCACCATCTGAACTGACAGCCCCTGGTGTTTGTTAGTGCGTCACATATTTAGCTTTCTCTCTATTTCTCTTTTTCTGGTCTCCCTTTCAGTCTCTCTCCCCTTCGTCTCTCTCTCACTCTCTTTCCGAAGATATGTGTTTGTTTATGAAACCGCTTGTCTAATTGTGCTCCGTTTCGCCAAGACCCTCATTCATTTGCTTATGTCTTTGAAATTGCCGGCATCACTAAGTCGCCCATTAACAATGTATTTCTAAGCTTTTTACCCTAAATTGCGTTCCCAGACCAGACCCCCAATAAGAAGTGCCTGAATGTGATAAAGGTTTGCTCGGATGCGCCGAGGTCGTAAGTCCACATTGGTTACACAAGCCCAGAATAACAGATCAGATAAAAAGAGTGTGTTAACCTAGCCAGGTCAAGACCGACGGTCGATTGAACCCAGTGCTGCAAGCTTATTTAAAGTGTCAATTCAGCCGCCATCAATCGTCCACGTGATCGTAAAGTTAGCTCAAATCTTGTTCTGTCTTCTATGTTTAGCTCCCATTGAGTCCCTGTACTGCCCTACACTGACCCCATATGTTTAATGATATTATTGGCTTCCCCCCTCCAACAAGATTGTGGATCAAATGGTTTTTCCCGTCCAACGGAAGCTCATATTGTGTGATACTGTTCTTTTCCGGTTATCTGTTCGACTCTGGCACGTATCGATGAGTTCCATAAAGGCCCGGTCTGTCCAGCGCCGCCTGGAAAACTCTGCCCGTCTGTCCAGCGCAATCTAAACGTTCTCGTCCTGAACTGGCCATTGCTGGCACCGTTCATAGCCCAGCCTCTCTGACACACCGTCCTGCTGCATCTCAGCTCCTTCTGTCTGCGTGCGCCGTTGTCAAGGTGCCCAGCGTTGCGCATGTATGACGCGCTACCCCAGTCAGGAGCTGCCCGCCCGCCATGTCCTCTCGAGCTGCTCTTATCCTACTTCAACGGCTGCATTTCAGAGTAGTCTTGCCCGTCAGTCCGGAGCTGGCCCCTCAGTCCTGAGCTACCCCTCTCAGGTCCTGAGTTGTCCTTCAAGTCCGAGCTGCCCGTCAGTCCGGAGCTG
>NW_019942980.1:17579-18446 GCF_002910315.2 Salvelinus sp. IW2-2015 | reverse complement strand
CAGTATGTATGCATGTGTAACATTTTAACTTTGTGTGATACGATATGCAACACCAGACCACATGTAAGCTGTGTCATCTATGTAGCCTGTCTGCTCTGTATTCCCTTCAGTTCAAGCCATCACCTACATTTTTTAAAAATCATGTTTTTATAAATATGCTAAATATGTGATTTAATTTTTATTCATTAACTCATTCATCTATCCATTAATTCATGCATGCGTTTATTCGATCTTACATTAGTGCATTCATGTAATGTCCTAATTTATAAAATTGTATTTATCAATTTCTCTCAAGCTCCTTCATTTTTTTTCAAGCTCATTTAACCATTCATCAAATTAATCTAATTGGTCCATTGTTTAATTACATTGTTTGATTCATTTTCCCATTTTTTTTTTCATTCTGCTTTTTGTTCAGCCCGTTGCTCTGTAGACCCAGATGGCTGCTGGGGCAAACTGTGGGTGTCTCTGTGACTGAGCTTTTCCCTTTGTTTTTCTAATCGCCCTTTTATACAGCAACACTCTGATAATACCCATTCAACCAGAGAGAGGGAGAAAGAGAGGGAGAAAGAGAGGGAGAAAGAGAGGGAGAAAGAGAGAGAGAAAGATGCGGAGAGAGAGCAAGCTAGATGGAGGGAGAGAGAGCGAGAGACCGAGACAGACGACCATTACCAGTGAGAGTGATCATCACCATACGCTTTTTCCATAAAAAGGCAACAAGTGAAGCCTAATGGGAAATATGCAGATGTATGCAAATGGKYGTTTYGAAGGGGAGCCCAGAGGCCTATGTGAGATTAAAGCTCTCCTGGCTGGAGAGGCTCTGGAGAAGACTGTTATCGTACTGTTTCAGTGTCTCAGTACAGCACTATA
>NW_019942980.1:10985-11699 GCF_002910315.2 Salvelinus sp. IW2-2015 | reverse complement strand
AGCACTATATAGACTGTTATCGTACTGTTTCAGTGTCTCAGTACAGCACTATAGACTGTTATCGTACTGTTTCAGTGTCTCAGTACAGCACTATAAAGACTGTTATCACTATCTAACTACACTACTATTGGGGAGAGGAACAGACGCTACCATTTTTGCCGAGAGACGGAATCTAAAACAAAAATCCAGAAAATCACATTGTATGATTTTTAAGTAATTAATTTGCATTTTATTGCATGTCATAAGTATTTGATCACCTACCAACCAGTAAGAATTCCGGCTCTCACAGACCTGTTAGTTTTTCTTTAAGAAGCCTTCCTGTTCTCCACTCATTACCTGTATTAACTGCACCTGTTTGAACTCGTTACCTGTATAAAAGACACCTGTCCACACACTCAATCAAACAGACTCCAACCTCTCCACAATGGCCAAGACCATAGACCTGTGTAAGGACATCAGGGATAAAATTTTAGACCTGCACAAGGCTGGGATGGGCTACAGGACAATAGGCAAGCAGCTTGGTGAGAAGGCAACAACTGTTGGCGCAATTATTAGAAAATGGAAGAAGTTCAAGATGACGGTCAATCACCCTCGGTCTGGGGCTCCATGCAAGATCTCACCTCGTGGGGCATCAATGATCATGAAGAAGGTGAGGGATCAGCCCAGAACTACACGGCAGGACCTGGTCAATGACCTGAAGAGAGCTGGGACCAC
>NW_019942980.1:6881-9040 GCF_002910315.2 Salvelinus sp. IW2-2015 | reverse complement strand
CCTGGATGTGAACATGTATGCACTCACTACTGTATGTCGCTCTGGATAAGACCGTCTGCTAAATGACTAAAATGTAAAAAAATAAAAATACAATTGGCAACCAACTGGCTCAAACCATTTTGGCTCCAACCACGACAGTCTACAGGTGTAACAGTCTACAGGTGTAGCGCGGTCTACAGGTGTAACAGTCTACAGGTGTAGCGCTGTCTACAGGTATAACAGTCTACAGGTGTAGGGCGGTCTACAGGTGTAACAGTCTACAGGTGTAGCGCGGTCTACAGGTGTAACAGTCTACAGGTGTAGCGCGGTCTACAGGTGTAACAGTCTACAGGTGTAGGGCGGTCTACAGGTGTAGGGCGGTCTTCTGCAAAATAGTCTTCTAGGACAGGTGTTGAGTTTCATGTGGCCACTCTGGAGAAGATGGGAGCCCCACCCTTCCAACCACCTCCAGAGAGACTGTTAAATCTTAGTCAGCCACAAGTTGTAGCTTTCTCTCTGCACTTTGTCATTGTTGTTTTCTTCAACTTTCGCTCCCTCAGCTGGCCAGCTTCTAGGAGCGTAGAAGTGTCCAATCTCTAAATCTGAAGTTGACATCGGAGAGGCCGTCAGGCCGTTTGTCTTGCCTTGGCTGGGCTCTGAAGGGACAGGTCCATAAACGGGGCTGTGAGGGTTACTCTGTGGGTTACACGTCAACATGGTTTACATCTCTATCAGGATCAGGGAGGGAAGGAGCGCCGGGCCGGGACGGGACAGCACAGCTGGGTTTTAACACTGCAGTAAATTACCTTTATGCCCCAGCACAAAATACTACTCCCTCCCTTCCTCCCTCCCTCCCTCCCTCCCTCCAGACCCTCCTTAAGAGAACAAAATGGACGAGAGGGAGCGAGGATTTGTGGAGAATATCCATTCTGGGTGATTTGGTAGCTAGGACTGCCTCTACTGGGAGGTTTAAACATGTTTGTCTACAGAAGATGGGATCATCCTGAAGAAGGACCCGGCCTATGATCTGCAGTGCTTGTCGTTCTGTCATTCTCTCGTTCTCATACATGTCGACAACATGAGATTCTGTGACCAGCGCGTTGCATTACGTAACAATATCATTCCGGACACGTGAAACAATAGTCCTGTTTCGCACGTCTTTGGGAAACATGTCAGGAGAAAGTGGGTGTGTTTTAGGATCTGTCTTCCGTAGCCATGGATAAAAGTAAACATGGATTGGCTGCTGTGGCCCGGGGTGGAGGCGTTTAGTGCCAGGTTCTGATTAGGTTTATTATTACAGATGAGCCCCAGGGCATGCTGGGAGTTAGCAAAGCTCCATTAAATCGAGTGAAGATTCTCTGAGCAGGGCTAACAGAGCAACTGTGTTCTAGGGTATCTTTCAGTGTTTCATCTAGATGTCTTCCTTGTGGTCCATCATCCGGTGTATGACACACCATCGTGTCTCTGTGAGGGCTGGCTCTCTGTCAGTCTGTCACCTTGTCCCCTGGGCTTTGGATCATTCAGTCTAAAATCTGGACGGGCTCTCACACCACTCCCTCCATCCACTTCCATTATGCCACCGCATATCTCCTTCACGTCCATCTTCCTCTATCCCTCTCTTTCCCACTCCTCCTCTCATCACCCAGTCTAAAGAGAGAGAATACCTCCTCCCTCTCCTCCCTCCATCCTCACCTGCTCCTCCCTGTCGCTTCTGAATCCCAATATGCAAGTTGACCAGCTTCCCCACCAACAACCCACGCCATTATTATTATTGATTATCTTCAATTCCTTACTTAACGCCCTGCCCACTGTAGGTAGTAAGTAATACTCTTTCGCATCTATAAATCCCCTCCGTCTTTATTCTCTCACAGGTCTCTGCGCTTTGCCTAGTGAGCACTTTCCCATCTCATCATCTGCTCTCTCCTCTCATCTCTCGTAATCTCTCCTCTCTCTCAGATCTCCTCATCTCTCTCTTGTCCTTACTCCTCTCTCTCTTCTCTCTCTCTCTATCTCTTCTGCTCTCTCTCTCCGTCTTCTCTAGATCATTCTCATCTTCTCTTCTCCAATCGTCTTTCCTGTCGCTCTCACTCTCTGTTCCTGACATCCTCTCCCCCTCTCCCCTCTTGCTCTTTCCCTCTCTTCTATCTCATCTCTGTGTTGAGTGGACAGGCTTAGGTCGC
>NW_019942980.1:5758-6786 GCF_002910315.2 Salvelinus sp. IW2-2015 | reverse complement strand
GTGGGGCGAAGGCCATATCCTATACACCCTAAAGCCAGCTAGTGTGCGCACTCACAAGAGTAGCTCTCATTCGCTCTCATTCTGTCTGTAATGGGACTTTGCCACAGAGTGGGGATAATTATGCAAAGCCCTGCCTCATCCTCATTGGCTCGGGTCGAGGCCGTGACATTAACGAACAGCATGGAGCATAGAGAGACAGAGAGAGGGAAGGAGCGAAAAAGGGATTATGAAAGGAGAGGATATGAGGATGGGGCCCCTCTACAGCTACATGTGAAGTGCATGCATACTGTAACTGGACACACACGCACATTACTCTACCTCATTACTCTACATCTACCTCAAATCTAAGCCCTCGAGCATCTCTGTGAAACTATCAAACTGTTACCCTCATTGTAGACTTTTCGGAGAATGTGTGTGTGTGCCCCCTCTTTTTTAAGCTTTTCCATGTTCAGCCTTCCCGGAATTGATCAGTGGGGAGAATAATCAAGCCCTTTATCTCTCAGCAGTCACCACTTCAGTTTCCACGGAAACACACTCGTGCGTTGCCGTGGCATCTGGGTCATATCTGGGCGACCCCGGAACCCTGCCAGGGCCTAATACCCACCCATCATTACATACACCGTCACACACACACACACACGCCTGTGCGTATGTGTCTGCATGCATTTGCACGTCTGTGTGTGTGTGGGAATGCACTTTCTCATTATGACAACCCATGGTGAGTTAGGGCCTTCTTAACGCCTGTACAATGTAGTTTAGTATGGCCGGCTCTAATGTGTCAGCATTGGGCCTGTGAGTTAGAGTAGTTAGAGTAGTTAGAGTAGTTAGAGTAGTTAGAGTAGTTAGAGTAGTTAGAGCAGTTAGTGTAGTTAGAAAAGTTAGAGCAGTTAGTGTAGTTAAAGAAGTTAGTGTAGTTAGAGTAGTTAGAGCAGTTAGAGCAGTTAGAGCAGTTAAAGAAGTTAGTGTAGTTAGAGCAGTTAAAGAAGTTAGTGTAGTTAGAGTAGTTAGAGCAGTTAGAGCAGTTAGAG
>NW_019942980.1:0-5523 GCF_002910315.2 Salvelinus sp. IW2-2015 | reverse complement strand
TAGAGTAGTTAGAGCAGCTAGTGTAGTTAGAGTAGTTAGAGCAGTTAGAGTAGTTAGAGCAGTTAGAGCAGTTAGAGCAGTTAGTGTAGTTAGAGTAGTTAGAGCAGTTAGAGTAGTTAGAGTAGTTAGAGCAGTTAGAGCAGTTAGTGTAGTTGGAGCAGTTAAAGAAGTTAGTGTAGTTAGAGCAGCTAGTGTAGTTAGAAAAGTTAGTGTAGTTAGAAAAGTTAGAGCAGTTAGTGTAGTTAGAGCAGTTAGTGTAGTTAGAGCAGTTAAAGAAGTTAGCCAGCAACTGGTGAAATAGGAGCCTCTCCCAGAGAGTATCACCCAACCCTAGAGAGGGGAAACACAGCCAAATACACAACAGAGCTCGGCCAAACCATCCTCCCTCTATCCCCCTCTCTTCTCCTCTCATCCCCCTCGTTTCGTTCCCCATGAGCAATTCACAGTTAAACTAATTCAATTTTCCTCCCGGCCAGGCCCACATGGGACGGCATTGGAATTCTGGTTTGTCATGATAAAATGATTACACGGCATTGTGTTTCTGCCGGGGCAGCTCCTGACGCATTCATTTGAATCTGTCAGGGCCCATGTAGATCGGCCGGCTCTCTCTCCTCTGCCGCCGCCGCTGCTCGCCCTGCTGACGCCACACACACACACCTTCCCTCCCCGGCCGAATAGGATATTCCTTATGAGATACGTCGCTCCTGGCAGACGCATAATCTGATTACATCCTCTAGATTAAAAATATATTGAATTTTTTCTTCCTTCGTTCCTCTCCTCACGCTCTTGCACTATCCTATCTCTCTCTCTTTTTTTCTCTCCATCTCCCTCGTCCTCTCTCCCATTCTCTCCCATTCTCTCCCTACTCCTGCGATGGAGAGATACTCATTGAATCTTTCACTCTATATCTCTCTCTCTCTCTCATTCCCCCTCTCTCAGGTTTATATTACAGTTTATTATTTTTCAGATTGGTTCTCCCTCCTCCCTTCTCCCTCCTCCCTCCTCCCTTCTCCATCCTCCCTTCTTCCATCCTGTCAGCTATCTGTCAAGTGTGATTTGGGGCTGCCTGTCAATCAGGGAGGGACATGCACGCACACACACACTGCACTCAGGAAATATTCAGACATGAGAGAGGGGGGTTATGGGTAACGGGAACGGCTGGCCGTCACTTAGAGCCACTGGGCGGTGTTTGTGTGTGTGTGTGTGTGTCTTGTCCGTCCTATCACTCTTTCCATCAGCCAACCAACTGTTGTGATTCCATAGTTGTCGACACCACTGTCCCCTCTTTCCCCATCCTCTCTTCATCGCCCCACCCCATCCTTCCTCTTTATCCTCCCATCCCCATTCCTCTCTTCATCCCCCATCCTCTCTTCAGCCCCCCCATCCCATCCTCGCAGTCATCCCCCATCCCATTATCTCTTCACCCCCGATCCCATCCTCTCTCATCCCCCCCATCCCATTCCTCTCTCATCCCCCCAAATCCCATCCTCTCTCTCATCCCCCCATCCCATCCTCTCTTCATCCCCCATCCCATCCTCTCTCATCCCCCCCATCCTCTCTTCATCCCCCATCCCATCCTCGCGTCATCCCCACCCATACTCCTCTCATCCCCCCATCCATCCTCTCTTCATCCCCCCCAATCCATCCTCTCTTCATCCCCCCCATCCCATCCTCTCTTCATCCATCCCATCCCTCTTCATCCCCCATCATCCTTCTTCACTCCCCCATCCCATCCTCTCTTCATCCCCAATCCCATCCTCTCTTCATCCCCCCATCCCATCCTCTCTCAATCCCCCCATCCCATCCTCTCTTCATCCCCCCATCCCATCCTTCTCTTCATCCCCCATCCATCCTCTCTTCATCCCATCCCTCTCATCCCCATCCCTCCTCTCTCATCCCCCATCCCATCCTGTCTTCATCCCCCCATCCCATCCTGTCTTCATCCCCCACATCCCATCCCATCCTCTCTTCATCCCCCCATCCCATCCTCTCTTCATCCCCCATCCCATCCTCTCTTCATCCCCCATCCATCCTCTCTCATCCCCCAATCATCCTCTCTTCATCCCCCCATCCATCCTCTCTTATCCCTCCATCCTCTATTCCACCATCCTCTCCACTTCATCCCCCCATCCCGCTTCATCCCACATCCATCCCATCTCTTCTTCATCCCCCCATCCCATCCTCTCTTCATCCCCCATCCCATCCTCTCTTCATCCCCCCATCCCATCCTCTCTTCATCCCCCCATCCCATCCTCTCTTCATCCCCCCCTCTATCCTCTCTTCATCCCCCATCCCATCCATCCTCTCTCATCCCCCCATCCCATCCTCTCTTCATCCCCCCATCCATCCTCTCTTCATCCCCCATCCTATCCTCTCTTCATCCCCCATCCCATCCTCTCTTCATCCCCCCATCCCCATCCTCTCTTCATCTCCCCTTCCATCCTCTTCTCTTCCGTCTCATCTGATAGGAGAGCCGGGGAGAGTCCAAGCCCAGATGCATGGTCCCAAAGGGAGTCATTAAACCAACTGTGCACACACACACCACACACACACACACACACACACACACACACACACACACACACACACACACACACACACACACACACAACACACACACAACACCACACACACACACACACACACACACATCCTGTCTCTATCCTCTCTGTACCACTAGAGCCTTCTAGCAGTCTATGCCCCACTCTGTCATCTGCTCTCATCCTGGCCCTGTACTGACCCTCTATCTGCCACTGACAGCTACACAGCTGGCCCTGTACTGACCCGTCTATCTGCCACTGACAGCTACACAGCTGGCCCTGTACTGACCCTCTATCTGTCACCTGACAGCTACACAGTCTGGCCCTGTACTGACCCTCTATCTGTCACCTGACAGCTACACAGCTGGCCCTGCTTCTGACCCTCTATCTGTCACTGACAGCTACACAGCTGGCCCTGTACTGACCTCTATCTGTCACCTGACAGCTACACAGCTGGCCTGTACTGACCCTCTATCTGTCACCTGACAGCTACCACGCTGGCCCTGTACTGACCCACTATCTGTCCACTGACAGCTACACAGCTGGCCCTGTACTGACCTCCCTCTATCGTGTCCACTGAACAGCTACACAGCTGGCCCTGTACGACCCTATCGTCACCTGACAGCTACACAGCTGACCCTGTACTGACCCTCATCTGTCACTGACAGCTACACGCTGGCCCTGTACTGACCCACTATCTGTCACGACAGCTACACAGCTGGCCCTGTACTGACCTCTATCTGTCACTGACAGCTACACAGCTGGCCCTGTACTGACCCACTATCTGTCACCTGACAGCTACACAGCTGGCCCTGTACTGACCCACTATCTGTCACTGGACAGCTAACACAGTGGCCCTGTACTGACCCTCTATCTGTCACTGACAGCTACACAGCTGGCCATGTACTGACCCTCTATCTGTCACCTGACAGCTACACAGCTGGCCCTGTACTGACCACTATCTGTCACTGACAGCTACACAGCTGGCCCTGTACTGACCTCTATCTGTCACTGACAGCTACACAGCTGGCCCTGTACTGACCCTCTACTCTGTCACCTGACAGTACACAGCTGCCCTGTACTGACCCTCTATCTGCACTGACAGCTACACAGCTGCCCTGTACTGACCCACTATCTGTCACTGACAGCTACACAGCTGGCCCTGTACTGACCCACTATCTGTCACTGACAGCTACACAGCTGGCCTGTACTGACCCTCTATCTGTCACTGACAGCTACACAGCTGGCCCTGTACTGACCCACTATCTGTCACCTGACAGCTACACAGCTGGCCCTGTACTGACCCACATCTGTCACTGACAGCTACACAGCTGGCCATGTACTGACCCTCTATCTGTCACTGAGAACTACAGCTGGCCCTTACTGACCCTCTATCTTCCACTGACAGCTACACAGCTGGCCCTGCTACTGACCCTCTATCTGTCACTGACAGCTACACAGCTGGCCCTGTACTGACCCTCTATCTGTCACTGACAGCTACACAGCTGGCCCTGTACTGACCCTCTATCTGTCACTGACAGCTCACAGCTAGCCCTAGCCAATGGCATGACAGAGTTTAGACACTCTAATAGATGATGCAGTGTGGAGCTGACACTGTTCTTTAATTCTGAGTGGTCTCTTCTACACTGTATATTTCTATCTAAACCCCATTTGGGTCCAGTGTGTTCATTACGACATATAACAATGTTATGTCTGTCAATCACTATAGCCCTCTCTATCACTGTATACGATCCCCGATTGTATTGTTGTGTTGCTCTCTTGTTCACAGTTGTGTGTGTGGTGTGGTGTGTGTGTTGTGTGGTGTGGTGTGTTGTGTGTGTGTGTGTGTTGTGTGTGTTGTAGTGGTGTGTTGCTGACTGTGTGTGTGTGTGTGTGGTGTGTGTTGTGTGTGTTGGGTGTGTGTGTGTGTGTGTGTGTGTGTGTGTGTGTGTGTGTGTGTGTGTGTGTGCTTGCGCGCGCAAGATTTTCCTCAGACACCGACGTTAATCAAGAGTATTCATTCGACTCTGTAATTATTTCCTTTCCCTAAGGCCGTACTACATGAGGTTGTCGACCTCCCTGTAACGTTCTGCAACTGTTGTGAGAAACATAACATATTCATCCCAGGTAGGTGATTGGATCTGTCCTTTCCAGTGGTGGGAACGTTCAGCCAGGAAGTTTGGGGGAGGTAGATAGAAAGTCTTACAGCTCGGAAATTCCACTCTTGGATGAAGAAACCAGGTCTGGTTTTTAATCAGGCTCCTGACAGAAAAGAGTTGAGCAGATGTAGGTTAGTGAGAGACTGCACTGAGTGTACAAAACATTAAGAACACCTTCCTCATATTGAGTTGCAACCCGTTTTGCGGGTCCATGCCCAAACTCAATTCGTTTGGGCATGGACTCGACAAGGTCTCGAAAGCGTTCCACAGGGAGGCTGGCCCATGTTGACTCCAATACWTTCCACAGTCAAGTAGGCTGGATGTCCTTTGGGTGGCGGACCATTCTTGATACACACYGGAAACGGGAAAAGCGTGAAAAACCCTGCAGTGTTGCAGTTGTTGACACAAACCAGTGCGCCTGGTACCTACTACCATACCCTGTTCAAAGGCACTTCAATATTCACCCTCTAAACATCACACACACACACAATCCATCTCTCAAGGCTAAAAATCCTTCTTTAACCTGTCTCCTCCCCTTCATCTACACTGATTGAAGGGGATTTAACAAGTGACATCAATAAGGGATCGTAGCTTTCACCTGGTCAGTCTATGTCATGGAAAGAGCAGGTGTTCCTAATATTTAGTAAACTATTTAGTGAAGTGTATACGTTTTGTAGTGCAGATGAGCAGTGTAAGGGCATGTTTGGAGCCCTCCCCAAAGCCTGACCTTAGTGAGACCATACACCTCACCGGACATCGCTGACAAAGGATGGCAGCTCGGCTTATCTCACACATATCCCCACCTGCTCTGTGTGTGTGTGTGT
>NW_019942979.1:306380-307113 GCF_002910315.2 Salvelinus sp. IW2-2015 | reverse complement strand
TCTCTTCCTATTCTCGTGTCCTCTCCTCTCTCTTCTATTCTCCTCTCCTCTCTCTTCTCCTCTCTCTTCTATTCTCCTGTCCTCTCCTCTATCCTATATTCCCCTGTCCTCTCTCTTCTATTCTCATCTCCTCTCTCTTCTACTCTCCCCTCTCTTCTATTTTCCTGTCCTCTCCTATCTCTTCTGTTCCCCTATCACCTCCCCTCTCTCCTATTCTCCTCTTCTCCTGTCCTCTCTACTCCTGTTCTCTCCTCTCTTCTCCTGTCCTCTCTTCTATTCTCCTATCCTGTCTCTTCTATTCTCATGTCCGCTCCTCTCACTTCTATTCTCCTGTCCTCTCCCTTCTACTCTCCTGCCCTCTCCCCATTCTTATATTCTTCTGTCATCTCCTCTCTCCTTTCATCTCCTGTCTCTTCTATTCTCCTGTCCTCTTCTGTCCTCTCCTATTTGTCTTCTATTCTCCTGTCCTCTCCTCTCTCTTATGTTCCTCTCTCTTCTATTCTCCTGTCCTCTTCTCTCTCTTCTGTTCCTCTCTCTACTATTCCTCTCTCCTCTATTCTCCTGTCCTCTTCTCTCTCTTCTGTTCCTCTCTCTACTATTCCTCTCTCCTCTATTCTCCTGTCCTCTCCTCTCTCTTCTATTCCTCTCTCTTCTATTCTCCTGTCCTCTTCTCTCTCTTCTGTTCCTCTCTCTTCTATTCCTCTCTCTTCTATTCTCCTGTCCTCTTCTCTCT
>NW_019942979.1:299965-306355 GCF_002910315.2 Salvelinus sp. IW2-2015 | reverse complement strand
TCTGCCTGTGTATGTGCACTGACTAGTCATGTCTGGTTTGGGAGATGCACTGCTCACCTTATTACTAATCACCTATGCCGTCTGTTAACCCCCTCTCCTCTTCGTCAGGTCAGTTGCCATAATTGCACACACTACCTGGGATGAAGTGAGCTGCTCCTCAGGGCCCCTCTCGACACGTGCCAGCGGATAAGGACCCCCGCTGCAGAGCAACACTGCAGTTCAACTATAGGTACCCAACTGTAACCTGTAATATCTAACAAATCAATTGAAATATAATAAGAATATACGACGGCGCGTTGGTGGTTCAGCAAGCCAAAACCGAGCACCCATGGAGCGCCATATGAGGCAAACACAGATCGTGGGTTGGATCTATTTAGATTGGGAGACATGCAGTTATATTTAGTCTCCAATACTGTTTATTGAAACAAACTCATTTTCATTGATGTAGCACTTGTTGTCTCTCAAATCACATCTTACAGTTGTTGGTTGAGCTAGCTTAGTGCAAATTTTAAACGGATTTAGCATAGACTATTCTTTCGACGTCACAAACACCTTTGAAAACAAGTCACCCTATTATTATCCCAGACTTCATTGCAAGCTCTGTGTCATTGTTTGCTCATCGTGGACTGTTAAGTGTACACACAACCATAGCCACGCTCTCCGGCCCCCATTCATATGCGCTCACATTCATTTTTCGTGACGCTGTTTAGCCAACCCGTCTTATCTGATGTGTGTGTGTGTGTGTGGTAATTAATAATGTATTAATCATATATCAGTTATAATTATATATTAATTATGATTTATCAGGTATTATTTAATATAATATTATTATACAGTGATGAGAACAAGTATTTGATACGGGGGACTGCCGATTTTGCAGGTTTTCCTACTTACAAGAGCAGTTAGAAGGTCCTTGTAATTTATCATAGAGCTACATCTCAACTGCTGTGAGAGCACGACGAATACAGAAATAATACCCGAAAATCGAATTGTATAGATTTTTAAGTAATTCTATGTGCTTTCTATTGCTGACATAGTATTTAGGGATTCACCTTAACCAACAGTAAGAAATTCCGGCTTCTCACAGACCCTGTTATAGGTTTTTCTTTCTAAGAAGGGGCCGCCTCCTGTTCTCCCACTCTTATTAACCGTGTATTTAGAAAACTGCCACGCTGTTTGAACTCGGGATGTACCCCGTAATAATAAGAACACCTGTCCAACACTCATCAAACAGACTTCCAACAGCTCTGCCCACCAATGGCCAGACCACGAGGAGCTGTCGCGCTGTAAGGACATCAAGGGATAAATTATTAGTAGACCTGCACAAGGCTGGATTGGCTTACAGTACCCGCACCAGCATAGGCAAGCAGCTTGAGTGAGAAGCAGAACAACCATGTGCGTAATGGTTGAGCCGACGCAATGTGTAGAAATAAGAAGTCAGACTGATGGATGGTCAACTCATCCCTCTGGTCTGGGGCCTCCATGCAATGTACCGTCTCATCTATCACGGGGTCAGTGTGGTGGGCATGCAGACACTGAAGGTGTGTGGTCCAACACAGCGAGGGACTAGGGAAGCTGTGCCGACCTGGTCAATGACCTGAAGAGAGCTGGCGACCACAGTCTCAAAGAAACCATTAGTAACACACTACGCCGTCATGAAATAAAATCCTGCAGCGCACACTAGGTCCCCCTGCTCAAGGCAGGCGCATGCTCCAGGCCCGTCGTGAAGTTGCCAATGACCATCTTGGATGATCCAGAGGATGAATGGAGAAGGTCACTGTGGTCTGCATGATCTCTAAAAATAGCTTTTTGGTCTAGAACTCCACTCGCGCCGTTTGTGAGGAAGAAGAAGGATGAGTACAACCCAAGAACACCATCCCAACCTGTAGCAATGATGGTGGATCAACTCTTCTGGGAGTGCTTCTGCAGAAGGCACAGGACGACTGCACCGTATTGAGCGAGATGGATGGGCATGTATTGCGAGATCTTAGCCCAACAAACTCCTTCCCTCAGTCAAAGCAGCATGTTTGGGTCGTGGCTGGTCTTCCAGCATGACAACGACCCGAAACCACAGCCAGGGCAACTATCAGGAGTGGCTCCTAAGAAGTATCTCAAGGTCCTGAGTGGCCTAGCCAGTCTCCAGAACCTGAACCCAATAAAAATATTGGAGGGAGCTGAAAGTCCTATTGACTCAGCGACAGCCCGAACACCTGAAGGATCTGGAGAAGGTCTGTATGGAGAGTGGGCCAAAAATCCCTGCTGCAGTGCTGTTGCAAACCTGGTCAGAACTACAGAAACGTATGATCTCCTGTAATTGCCAAACAAAGGATCTCAGTTACCAATATTAAGTTCTGCGTTCTGAGGTATCACTGATGTATCAAATACTTATGTCTTGCAATAAA
The DNA here is from genome assembly GCF_002910315.2 of Salvelinus sp. IW2-2015. Classification (NCBI taxonomy): domain Eukaryota; kingdom Metazoa; phylum Chordata; class Actinopteri; order Salmoniformes; family Salmonidae; genus Salvelinus; species Salvelinus sp. IW2-2015. The sequence goes on along the minus strand of NW_019942979.1, from coordinate 303,953 downwards.
ATGCTAATTAATTACTTAAAAATCATACAATGTGATTTTCTGGATTTTTGTTTTAGATTCCGTCTCTCACAGTTGAAGTGTACCTATGATAAAAATTACAGACCTCTACATGCTTTGTAAGTAGGAAAACCTGCAAAATCGGCAGTGTATCAAATACTTGTTCTCCCCACTGTATATATAATCATAATATACAGTATAATAATAATATATATAATTATAATATATATATAATCATAATATACAGTATTATAATAATAATATATGAAATTGAGCAGACGCTTTTATACAAAGCAACTTAGTCATGCATGTAGACACTTTATGTATGGGTGGTCCCAGCAGGAATCGAACCCGCGCCATGCTCTAGTCTACCGTCTTTTCCAGACAGGCCCTACTCATGTTAGTGAGTTAAATACACATCTCTCAAGTTTGGATTTGCCCCTTAGTATGCTTATGCTTAATTGAATGAAATTTGTTGCAAATGTGTGTAAAAAGGGAAGTAAAAACAGTAAATGTATTACTATTTTTTGCAGCCATGGTAGCAGGGTATCAAATACCTACTCAATTACTTTTGAAATTGTTGGATTAAAAAACATGAGTGTGTCAACGACACTGAAGACGGATTAAAGAATGAAGACAGAAGAGAATAAAAGGAGAGGAAGTTCCAATGAATGTGAGAAGGGAACGCCTGTCCAATATGACTGTAGTTAACTGGGAGAAAATATGAAAAGATGAAGGATTGACAAGTGAAAGACACTCTCTTGGCCTAGCCTTGCTTCCCAGGCTTGTGAGACCTTCGCCTCGGCTGGTGAATGAGTCCTGGTTCACTCTCATTATGCTGGCTATGTGATCCGTGGGACCAGACACGTCTCTCAGAAGCTCAATGCCCCAAAAAACATGTCAGTACAAAATGGACAAATTCTGATTATTCTAGCTGTTTTCATTGCTGAGGTGGTGTTGTATGGGCAAATGTGTTGGTTGAAAAACACACAGTCGAAACCGTTTGTCTCACGTTGAATGTCTAATTTATGACAGCTACATTTCGAGCTAAGGTGTATGTTTATAATAATAATATCTGGGAATATTACAGAGGGTCAAGTAGTCGGCAAGAAGATCTGTCAAGAGGAATTTTGGGGAAATGGAAGATATGCAGAGAGAAGGTAGGAAGAGATGTGGAACAACATTGTTCAGGAATGAGGGGGAAATGGAAGATATGCAGAGAGAGAGAGGTAGGAAGAGATGTGGAACAACATTGTTCAGGAATGGGGGGGAAATGGAAGATATGCAGAGAGAGAGGTAGGAAGAGATGTGGAACAACATTGTTCAGGAATGAGGGGGAAATGGAAGATATGCAGAGAGAGAGGTAGGAAGAGATGTGGAACAACATTGTTCAGGAATGGGGGGGAAATGGAAGATATGCAGAGAGAGAGGTAGGACTGTCTCTTATACACATCTAGATGTGTATAAGAGACAGGTCCCACAGTCAGGTGAGTCATGAGGCAGACAGTAGTAGAAAAAGAAGGTCTGCATTCTTAGAATGAAGGCGAAATAACAAAGAAATTTTTTATTCCATTTGGACTAAAACATTATTTTCATTTGTACTTTAATTCTAAGAGTCCGGACCTTCTCTGTTTCTACTACTGAGTATATACAGGTCTATGCCCCAATTACTTAGGAATACTACGAGTGTGGAAGGTTTTTACTTACTTCATAAGTTAGACATGAAATTACTGTCTAAACACGAGGGAGGGGAGGGTGTGTAAACTAAACCACTTGCTGAATTCATGACTCCAGTTTGTAGCCCTCTAGTTCCCCATTAGTCTCTTAAACAATCTGTGGTGTTTGGACTCAGCTGAGGAAACTATGAGGAAAGTCCAGGATGTGCAGGCTTTTGTTCCAACCCAGCACCAGATTCCATTTCACCAATTGTGTGTGTGTGTGTGTGTAGGGAACCGGTCCCCGCAGGCTGTGTCCCGTGCGGAGCGAGAGAGGAAGGTGGCCATGAGGCTCCACCGCGGCGCCCCCGCCAACATCTCCTCCTCTGACCTCACCGCACAGATGGGCCAATCACGCATCGCCACATCACAGGTCAGCTACCTACCATTGTATAGCTCTCTCTCGCTCTGCTCCCCTGAACCCCACAGCTTCCCTTGCTGAAAGTGATTGACGTTTGTCTGCCTGTGTATGTGACTGTATAGTATGTCTGTTGAATGCACTGCACCTTATACTAACCCTATGCCGTCTGTTAACCCCCTCTCCTCTTCGTCAGGTCAGTGTGCCATTTGAACACCTGGGGAAGTGAGCTGCTCCTCAGGCCCTCTCGACACTGGCAGGTAAGGACCCGTCAGACAACACTCAGTCAACTATGGACCAACTGTAACCTGTAATATCAATGCATAATTGAATATAATAGAATATAGACGGGTTGGTTGTTTAGCAACAAAACCGACTTGAGCGCAACTATGAGGCAAAACAGACGGGGTTGGCTTAGATTGGAGACATGTCAATTATATTTAGTCTCCAACGTTTATTGAAAACAAACTCATTTTCATAATGAGCACTTGTTGTCTCTCAAATACATCGTTACAGTTGTTGGTTAGCTAGCTAGCAAATTTTAACGATATTAGCATAGATATCAATTCAGTCAAAACACCTTGAAACAAGTCACCTATTATTTGCCACATGGCAGCTTCTTGTCATTGTTGCTATCTGACTGTTAAGAATCACAACAAAGCACGGCTTCCGGCCCCATCAATGCGCTCACATCATTTTCGTGACGCTGTTAGCCAACCCGTCTATCTGTGTGTGTGTGTGTGTGTGTAATAATAATGTATATAATCATAATATACAGTATAATATATATAATTATAATATACAGTATAATAATAATATATATATATATACAGTGGGGAGAACAAGTATTTGATACACTGCCGATTTTGCAGGTTTTCCTACTTACAAAGCATGTAGAGGTCTGTATACCCATCATCAATGCTCTTACTGAGGAAGGAGGTTGTGCTAAGATCTCGCAATACATGGCCCCTCATCCTCCCCTCATACGGGCAAGTCTCCTGTCCCCTTTGCAGAAAAGCATCCCCAAGAATGATGTTATCCAACCCTCCATGCTTCACGGGTTGGGATCGTGTTCTTGGGTTGACTCATCCTTCTTCTTCCTTCAAACACGCAGTGAGTATTAGACCAAAAAGCCTATTTTTGAATCATCAGACCACATTTGACCTTCTCCCATCATCCTCGGATCATTCAGATGGTCACTTGGCAAATCAGACGGGCCTGGACATGCGCCTGCTGAGGCAGGGGACCTTGTGTGCGCTGCAGGATTTTAATTCATGAGGCGTAGTGTTACTAATGGTTTTCTTTGAACGTGTCCAGCTCTCTTCGGTCATTGACCAGGTCCTGCCGTGTAGTTCTGGGCTGACCCTCACCCTTCCTCATGATCATTTGATGCCCCACTGAGTGGATCTTGCATGGAGCCCCAGACCGAGGTGATGACCATTCATCTTGAACTCTTCTATTTTCTAATAACGCCAACAGTTGTTGCCTTCTCACCCAAGCTGCTGGCCTATCGTCCTTTAGCCCATCCAGCCTGGAGGGCAAGGTCTACAAAATTTTTTTTATTTATTTTTTCCCTTTGGAAATGTCCTTACACAGCTCTCTGCGTCTTGCACTTGTGGAGAGAGGTTGAGTCTGTTTGATTGATGTGTGGGACAGGTGTCTTTTTATACAGTAACGAGTTTCAAACAGGTGGCAGTTGAATACAGGTAATGATTGTGAGAACAGGAGGGGCTCTTAAAGAAAAACTAACAAGGTCTTGAGAGCCTGAAGTTCTTACTGGTTGTAGGTGATCAAGAATACTTAGTGTCATGCAATAAAATGCAATGAATTACTTAAAAATCATACAATGTGATTTGGGGATTTTGTTTTAGATTTCCGTCTCTCACAGTTGAAGTGTAACCTATGAAAAAAATTACAG
>NW_019942979.1:296014-299766 GCF_002910315.2 Salvelinus sp. IW2-2015 | reverse complement strand
CCCATCTCAAAATACACCCCCTCCTGGATAACTCAGAAAAGACAAGTGAGCCCTTACGCTATGCATGGTATACTTCAGGAACGAAGATAAGTGCAACCTCAGAGGACAATAAGCAATATGTTACAGAACAAGACATTTCCAAGCCTGCCTCCTCCCCTTCTGATATCTCATAGCAACATGGTTTAACAGATACAATTGACATATGAAACAACACCCTGACCTCTTCCCCTCTCTGGGCCCCAGTATCTAGAATTGACAATTGATATATGCCATTGGATGAGGTAATGTTTTTGTACTAAGTGGTACCAAGAACGAGATTAAAATCTCATTTTAGGAGACCAAACTGAAYGATAATTTATAGCTAATGCTATCTAGCTATGGGATACTCTTCTTTCAAGTAAAATGTTCTTTGTAATGTTCCTAAGATCTGTTATTTGTCATGTAAGTTGAGAGGGGTGTATCTTTTCTTTGTACATACRAAAGCGGTCTCAAAGTAATTTCATGGRTTTAACTTCTATCCACAAGTACTGGTCTGGCTGGCCTCTGTAGTGTATGTTGGTCTTCATTTAGACATTCCAAATAGTCCAGGCTCCCTCACAAACAGCACTAAGCAGAAGTTAAACCTGCCTCTTTGAAAGATTCAATTTAGTCCTAGATTAGCTCTAATCCTCCTTCTTGCAATCGGCTTTGTTTAATCCAGAACAGGCTAAATCTACGACTATTTTAAGATAAGTCTGTGCAAGTCGCTTTGAGTTAAGACAGCTCAAACAAGCATTTTAGTCTGGGACTAAGCTTAAGCCTTGTCTGTGAAACCAGCCCTGAGTGTTTCATATAATATGACTAAATGTGTTTCTTTCTGTGTTGCAGGGGCAGGCAAGAAATGGAACAGCAAGGCCACAGAACGTRAMATAAGCAGAGCTGTGGGAGACCACCTCATGCCCCYGGTAGAGCCAGGGGTGGTGTTTACCATGCCACCACACCTTCAGCAGGCTTGAAAAGTGGGATTGACACTGTTTTTCATACTAAGAAGAACCAAGAAATGTGTTGCTTTTTGCTTCATTGCGTTTGGGCAGAGTCTTGTTGGTCATCATTTGTTTTTACGAATATGTTCAAATCGAATCAAAGCTTTATTTATACTGCAGCATTCAGACATGGATGCAAAGCAATATGGTTTCACAGGGAAAAAAACTATGAAAATAACCAATAATTTAGTACACCAAAGAGGATAAAACAATAACTGAAAGATAATGAGCATTCTAAGGAAGGTGCCATTGATTAAAAAATGTATTTGGAGCACATCCAACCCAAAATAGAAGGCTTGTTTTTACTCCAGTGTTTGTTACGTTCCCAGCTAGGAAAACCAGAAATGTTTTTGAAGACACAACTATGGGGTGTCCCACTGAAAGTTGCTAGTAACAACAATGGAACCTAAAGACACCCACCATGAGACCACCTAATCTTCCCAAGAAGCAAAACAAATAATAAAATCCCCACAACAAACCTTAAAGACAAGAAGCAAACCAAAAAGGTAAGTTAACTAAGGTTGTTACCTCTCCCACATCGATGCAGACAACTGGAAGCACTGGCCAGACAACTCTTAAATGAACCTGGACCATTCAGCTAAAACACCTTCCACTTACGAGCCTGGAACCAAGCCAGCACAGGCTGTAACAATACTGCACAAACGAGGTTGACCCAATAGTGCGCCCCTACATGCTAAGAGCTTTTACTGCTAAAGCAGTACGAACAGCTAATCGTGGCTAACGAGCTCATACGTGCTAACACGACTAATACGTGCTACGAGCTATACGTGCTAACGAGCTATGTGCTAACGAGTATACGTGCTAACCCGAGCTATTACTTTGCTAACGAGCATATACGTGCTAACGAGTATACGGCTACGAGCTAATACCGTTACTAACGAGCTATACGTAGCTCACGAGCTTACGTGCTACGAGCTTAGTGCTACGAGCTAGTAGTGCTAACAGAGCTATCGTGCTAACGAGCGTATAGTGCAACGAAGCTATTACGTGTGAGTCCACCTCAAACATAATGGAAACCAAGCCTGTACACCTTCCCCCTTAGACAACAAATATATTCCTATATTTTTGTTGGACAAGTTGCTCACAACCAACAGAAAACAATTTCCATTTCACATTATAATCAACCACAATTCTCCTTTCTACAATATAAACTACTGGCTGTCAACAAAAACATGAAAAAACACATTTCAAAATAAAAATATGTTTGTTGAAAAACTCACTAGCTTCTAGAACTCTCGTCCCCTTGGAACGAGCCCAAACAAAACTMATCTCCAAAACGGAAAAACGTGCAGTCAAAATAAATTGTTATCCATGGCAAAGCAAAGGCTAAACGCAAAACACAAATCTTTTTGACTGCCCATCCTTGAGACAATCAGCAACCAAGTTGTCCTTACCACAGACGTGTCTGATTTCAAGAGGAAACTCCTGCAATATCCATAGTAACTTTCCACCTCACTGTGGAGCTTCTCTCTCTTTTCAGGGTTCACTAGATAGGCATGTTGTTGGATCAGGACCCAGTCCCCAATGTCATGCTCTAGTACTTTTGGTTTGGCACATCTGATAATGAACCCTGATAGTCTAAAAGCAGGGCAACAATGTCAATATAATTGTACCAAAAAATTGTCAGTTGGTTACATATATAATTATGATTACTAAATGTTACATGAAATGTAAATATGAAATATTTGGTTGCATAGTCTTATTTTCAAAGGCTTTTCAATTACATTTTGCTAGGTGGGATAGCCCAATGTCAAAACACAGTTTTAATGTATCCAAATAAATAACCAATATGCAGAAACAGTTTGGGATAAATTGAAAACCTAAACATAAAATGGGCTATATACACAAACATCTGCCACAATAATCATATTATATATTTTTTAAACAAGCACCTTATGAACAGCACAAGCACCAAAAACACTTGTTTTGACAAGTAGCAATAAATCACTGAAATCGATTAGGGGGGAAATCAGGTTGTACATGCTGTTGAAACTAACACAACTAAAAAAACACATGGAAATGAGAGATATCTTTTACCTCACTGGTTAGAGGACAACCTGCAGAAGACAGTCAGCTACATTTTGGAGTGATGCATTTAAATGTAGGGGGTCGCTAAACAAAGGAACGCAACACTTATTTGTCATCACTCGTCGATATCATGCTAAAATCAATTGTGCCGAGAGGAGGGAGATGAGGTTGCACGTCCTGTTAAAACTAACAGCTCAAAAACCACACGGAATATGGGAATAATGTGTACATCACTGGTTAGAGGACAATTTGTAGAAAACAGCTAGCTACATTTGAAGTGTTGCATTTTGATTCAAGTGGGTCACCAACGTGGTAAGTGTAACACAGCTCTTTTTGTGTTAGTCACTTTTTGTTAAATCACATAATTAGTACTCTTTTAATTCAGAGCCTGGATTCCCCCCCCCGCCCCGAGGCTAAAATCAATTGAACAGGGGGCAAAGGGTTCTACATTCTGACATTCATTCAAATACTGCTACTACAATGTTAAAACATTCTATATTGTGACATTAATTCATTGATACCATGAAACAACTCCATGTATTTTCTGATGTTTGATGATGTTTGATCTGATGTTAATCAGATTATATCTGGTCACAGCTATAACGTTTATCTCCTGTGTGTGTTCTCTGGTGTATAGTCAGCTGGCCAGATGTAGTAAAACTCTTCCCACATTGATCACAG
>NW_019942979.1:293837-294837 GCF_002910315.2 Salvelinus sp. IW2-2015 | reverse complement strand
AGGAAACCGATAGTTATGGATGTAGTATATCTGGCTGGAGCAAAAATAGTGAACAAAGATATTAGTTTTTCACAATGTATTCTGAATGTGAATGGGGGAAAACTCAGGGAATTAACCTCCATTTCCTGGTTGCTTATGAGTGCATTTCACACTACTTTGGATTATAATTGTAAGGCTCGTTTGAATGTCCTGCTTAATATAATGTTTGTGTCATCCTCACAAATCAACTACTTTATATTTAAAAAACACTTCAACCAGTAAAATGCTCTTTGGCTAGCTTYTCCATCAGCCTGACAATGAGGGTTTATAAACAAAGTGTTTGCCAAATTGGCCCATAACTTCACCTAACAATAACATAGACCTACTGTAGGACCCATAACTTCACCTAACAACAACATAGGCCTACTGTAGGATCCCAACTTCACCTATGTCGTGATGTTTGTCATTTGACTGGCATTCAGAAAAATATTTTCTGGATCAGCTGATGATAGTTGAACATGTGACTAACAAAACAGCTACAGTATTAAGAATTGTGTGTAATTATTGAAGAACTGCATTAATGACAGTATCCATTTGGGTGTTGTCAATAAAGTAAATCTTTTTTTATTTTTTAAATTTTATTTCACCAGATAGGCCAGTTGAGAACAAGTTCTCATTTACAACGGCGACCTGGCCAAGATAAAGAAAAGCAGTGCGACACAAACAACAACACAGTGTTACACATGGAGTAAACAAATGTACAGTCAATAACACAACAGAAAAATCWATATACAATGTGTGCAAATGCAGAACGGAGGCAATAGATAGGCCATAGTAGCTTAGTAAWTACAATTTAACAAATTAACTTCAGTAAATAAAAACATGTGGATGAGGTAGGTAGTTGGATGAGCTATTTACAGATGGGCTGTGTACAGCTGCAGCGATTGGTAAGCTGCTCAGATAGCTGATGCTTAAAGTTAGTGAGGGAGATATGTCTCCAACTTCAGCGATTTTTGCAATT
>NW_019942979.1:291012-293012 GCF_002910315.2 Salvelinus sp. IW2-2015 | reverse complement strand
GGGAGAGCTAGCTAAGACAACAGGTAAGACAACCACAGTTCATCAGCTAAGACAACAACAACTGGTAAAATGGCGATGAATGGGCAGAGAGGGTCAGTTAACTACACACAGGGCCTGAATTCGAGGCTGGGGCCAACAGATAAACAAAACAAACAAAATGGAGTACCGTGATTAATGAACAGTCCAGCAGGCATCAGCTATGTAGCCAAGTGATCATAGGGTTCAGTGAACAGCAATATATGAAACAGGGAAGCCATTAGGAAGTCGTTACTACGCTAGCCAGGACAAGGGCGTCACCGACGTCCGGCAAAGGCCGGTTGAGGGCACATCGGATGGAATTACGTCGGCAGACCAGTCGTGATGGATCGGCGGGGCTCCGTGTCGACAAAGGGTCCAGGCCAATTGGCAAAAGAGGTATTGTAGCTGGAGTGATTTTGTTTGCTAGCCAGGAGATGCACCTGGCTCGAGGCTAAGTAGTGCTAGCTTCGGGACAAGGGCGTTAGCCACTATAGCCAATCTGGTGCAAAGGTCCAGAGCTTACGGCAAGAATCCGGTGATGTAGTGGCTTCTAGTCGTTTTAGTGAAGAGTCTGGGAGGCATCAGCTGTGTAGCCGAGTGATCATAGGGTCCACTGAGCAGGCCGGGAGATGGGCCTGGCTCAAGCCTAGCTTCGGGGCTGGGCCACTAGGTGGCAGCTAGCTAGCTGCGATTAACCGGTGTAATGGTCCAGAGATTACAGCAGGAATACGGTGATGTAGTGGAGAAAAACAGTCCGATATGCTCAGGGTTGATATCGTGCTGTGCAGACTGGCAGGTATTATCCAGGCTAAAAGCGGCTGGTGTCTGAGCTAAAAAGGTAAAGGCCGCTAGCAGTGGCTAACAATGACTAAATAGCTAGTAGCTAATTAGCTGGTTAGCTTCTGATGTCTAGCTTCTGATGGAGGTTCTAGCTATAAGGTCTAAAAAATTGCAGATCCTTATCACATTGGGTGAGGCGTGTTGCCGGAAGGTATCTTTAATTAAAAAAGATAATTAAATATATTGCAATATATACAAAAAAAGACCAAAACAAACAACATTTACAACAAACACATCTTACTGCTACGCCATCTTGGATTACAAGATGACTCTCAGTTAAAAACCATTGGATTTAGCAAACTCTGAAATGATTTAGTATTTCTGTGCCCATGAAAACTGTTTTCCCAGCGCAACATAAKGAGCCACTAAATGATACGTAGTTCGAGTGCATTTCAGAATACAAAAAAACTGTCCGACAGCAAGATCCCGTATTTAAGTTGAAGTTCATCATATGACAAGCGTAACGTTATGACTATAACTACTGTTTCCTAAAGGAGGGAAACTAGGTACAACATACTATTAAATCCACATGTTATGACTATAACTACTGCTCCCTGAAGGAGGGAAACTAGGTACAACATACTATTAAATTCACACCTCACTGGAAGCCCCACCTTCAACAGGTGATGAGCGTGAGGCTTGGATTTATTCCTTAGGTTTAATACCGCTCTTCACGGACCCAGGAAGGGGTGGGGCCAAAMAGGTGTTGTACCTCGTTTCCCTCCTTTAGGGAACAGTAATTATAGTGTTAGGTTCTAAWTTTTCAGAGTACATAACTCACGGACACTAGAGAAGCTTAACCAAGTTTAATTCTTCCCRAAGGGTCKWTACAGCTGTAATTCAGACAAAAACATGTTCTCACCATCACAAGTATATATACCCCACTTTGGACACGCCTTCTCTCCAATCCTTACATATTCTGGGTTGACAGGAAGAGGGTAACAGGATACTAAACCCTTATTACTCCCTTCAGGGGATCTGACCTGACCTCCTGACCTCAACCCCTCCTTCGCCTAATCCACAGATGTACATCCACTTCCCCTATAGCAATCCTGTGTTCTCCTCCCGTCCACCCAGCACATTCCACAGCCACTCTGTCTTTCTACAGATCTCACTCCTTTATATACTCTGCGTCTGATCTA
>NW_019942979.1:289239-290141 GCF_002910315.2 Salvelinus sp. IW2-2015 | reverse complement strand
ATTTTCATTTAGATTTAGATAGAATGTAGATGAATCTACATTCTATGATTCTACATTCTATGATTTTGAGATACTATTTTGAATTAAATTCAACTGTTCCAGTAAAATGTGCAGATGAAAATCCTAGTGGCACGCAGATTGGTAGAAATGGTAAGATAACTTGGCACTCCAAATGGAAAAGGTTGCYGACCGCTGGTGTAGCACATTACCGGAAACTTCAGGATCACAACGGCAGTATTTTTCTCCTTCTGGTTAAGTTATCTTGATCTCTGGCTCCCTCGAGTCTTAATTATTTAATCAAACACGTGCTTAAAGCATCAGACCAGTTCAGTACATATAGTTGATTTTATTAAAACACATGGGGTGTGTATATATATGGAAAAATAAATACAACATTTCAACCAATCGATTGGTAGAATGAACAGACGACTCTTGGTTGACTAAGATTTATTTTAGGTGGGGACAGCACTAGAAAATGATTTTGGTGCTCCTGAGTGGCGCAGCGGTCTAAGATACTGCATCTCAGTGCTTGAGGCGTCACTACAKACCCCCCGGTTCGAGTCCAGGCTGTGTTTACAACCGGCCGTGATTGTGAATTAAATAAAGGTTAAATTAAATAAAACATAGTTCATTCAGAAAGTTCAGACCCCTTTCCTTTTCCACATTTTGTTACATTACAGCTTTATTTTAAAATGGATTTAAAAAAAAAAATAGAATCCTCATTAATCTACACACAATAATGAAAAAGTGAAAACAGGTAAAAAACAGAAATACCTTATTTACATACGTATTCAGACCTTTTGCTATGAGACTCAAAATTGCTTTCAGGTGCATCCTGTTTCCATTAATCATCCTTGAGATGTATCTACAACTTGTTCGTAGTCCACCTGTGGTAAATTCAA
>NW_019942979.1:281757-282930 GCF_002910315.2 Salvelinus sp. IW2-2015 | reverse complement strand
ATGAGTCGAGAAACATGCTTATTTTCCTTGAAAGTACGTAATGTCACGATTGCAAAGCTATACGATATTACAGAGAACAAGTTAATTATCTCACATCTCTGAAAATATTCGTATTGTTGTGCTTCTTGTTCACAGAGGGTAATTCATGCCAAGGTTATTTTCTTTAAGCTGTTAATACGAATTGAAAGGAGTTTCCAATATCCTAATTTCTTAAAGTATTTTTGGTGATAGCAAGTGATAGTGATACACAAGCTAGGTCTATTTGAAACATTGCCATCCCATGGCAGCATTTACCAGCCACCAGGTTCAGAAGCTTTAAAAACACGTAAAAAATATTTAAAACCCAATTCTATTTTTGCCCAAAGTTAAGATATAAATGATTCAAACTGAACATAATATTATTATTTAATATAATATTATTTTAGGCTAATTTAGTTTGAGTCAAAGATAGTTTTGGAATAGTTTTCATTTCTCAAACAGGTTTGTTATTTTATTTCAGTTTACTAAATAGTTTTCCCCTAATTACTTTTTCTATAATAAGCATGGAGGTTTCCCCTATCAACCTGTCATAGGTACTGGCAACAAAGCGCCTGGTAAACCTAGCTGGGAACGGGACAGACGGAACCCTTCTGTGGTAACAGACAGGGGCGATTTGTAATAAAATCTAATTCCCAAGAATGGTGTTCATATGAACCACAGAGACAGTGTGTGGGATAATAACATGGCCGTGTCCAACCCTGCTTGTTCCCCCTTAACCTGTATCACTAGACACCTCATAGTGAGCTACAGGTAGGAATCAGAAATTAATCCCAATAATGAGACACCTCTGGGGAGGGGTGTCAGCAACACAAAAAACAATATATATATATATATATATATATATATAGTGTTTTATGACAAACCGTTTTTTACAAATCCGTCAAGACACCAACTTAGACTTTACCGTGAAATGCTTTACTTACAAGCCCTTAACCAACAGTGCAGTTCAAGAAGAAGAAAACGTTAACCAAGTAGACTAAAATAAAAAGTAATAATAAAAAGTAACACAATGAAAATAACGAGGATATATACAGGGGGCACCGGTATCGAGTCAGTGTGCGAGGGTACAGGCTAGTTGAGGTAATCTGTACATGAAGGTGGGAGCGTAGTGACTATGCATAGGTAACAAACAAC
>NW_019942979.1:273357-279872 GCF_002910315.2 Salvelinus sp. IW2-2015 | reverse complement strand
CCTCTTTCACTCCAAAAACTGCATCCTCCTCTTTCTCCTCTTCTTTTACTGTAACATCCTCCTCTTTCACTCTGAACGCATCTTCCTCTTCTTTCACTGAAACGTCTTTCTCTTCTTCTTTCACGGTAACAGCCTCACCCTCTACTTGTTTTTGTATTGTAACATCTTTCTCTTCCTCCTCCTCTTTCACGAGATATTCTTTCTCTGTCCAGCAGACCGCCTCTTCTTTAGCAGGAGGGGAGTAGCTTAGTGAACTCATGGTCGGGGATGTTAGCTAGCTAGCATTAGCGACTAGCCTAGTTCTAAGCTAACTTAGCAAACCTGCTAGCTGACAAACAACGTAAATATAAAATTGAATGGGCCAACAAGTACATACGACATAAGTGTGTAACAGCGACTAATATACGYCAAAACAGTGTAAAGAGCGTGAATGTTGTAGCTATATTTGCTAGAAAGCTACCGAGGTGTCTGACTAGCTGTTGTTGTTGAAAGAGCGTCCCGTCCACTAGATTATACGTCACACTGGCAGCATCTCCTGAACCTAAAAGACGCACATCGCCATCTGCTGACAGGAGTGGGCAACGCAGTTGAGGAACCTGAAGTTTATTTTTCATTTATTTCATAAAAGTTKWATATTATATTAAGTCGTTCAAAGAGAAGCATGTGTTGATTGATTCGTGTTTAATGAGTGAGAATTTAAAACAAACTTTACACCCACTACATATTTGCATTGAACCATACTTCTGACATGGATCATTTTGACCCCAGAGGCATATCTTTTATCATAGGCAAAATGTGGTTTATTAAATTCTTCCAATTTTTCATGACTTTGTCAATCAACTTGTTCTTAATAAATCTAAATAATCGTTTAGTGTTTTTGTATCAAAATGGACTTTTAACAAATTCAAATCCTTTGGAGTCAGTTTGACTCCAGCCAAAAGCACCTTTGATAAATAGGACGTTTATTTCAAATCGAATCACATTTTATTGGTCACATACATGTTTAGCAGATGTTATTGCGGGTGTAGCAAAATGCTTGTGTTTCTAGCTCCGACAGTGCACTAATATCTAACAAGTGATATCTAACAATTTCACAACATATACCCAATACACACAAGTCTAAGTATTTGAATCTAGGTTTCTCTGTAGACATGATCCATCCCAGAGGGTGGAGGGGCATCTGTATCAGTGGTTTTGACCWGATAGACACCTGCAGACACACAGTATAGTGCCTCCCATGTACTCTGCTAAGATTGGACTTTTCTATACTACATATCACATGCCTGTACATTAATCATCTGCCTTCTGTCTGTACTGGGTCTGAAGTTCGGGTCTGAAGTTCAAATGTATGCAGATGATACAGTGATATATGTGCATGCAAAGAGCAAACAACAAGCTGCACAAGAACTCACTACTGTAATGGGCCAGGTTACAAAGTGGCTCAGTGACTCGTGTTTGCATCTCAATGTGAAAAAAACTGTTTGCATGTTCTTCACAAAGAGGGCAACAGATGCTACTGAGCCAGATGTCTATGTGTCAGGGGAGAAGCTCCAGGTGGTATCTGATTTTAAGTACTTTGGCATCATACTTGATTCCAACCTCTTTTTTAAAAAGCATGTGAAATAGGTCATTCAAATAACCAAATTCAACATAGCTAATCTCCAATTTATACGAAATTGTTTGACTACAGAGGTAGCAAAACTGTACTTCAAATCTATGAAACTCCCCCACTTAACATACTGCTTGACTAGTTGGGCCCAAGCTTGCTGTACAACATTAAAACCTATTCAGTCTGTCTACAAACAGGCTCTCAAAGTGCTTGATAGGCAGCCCAATAGCCATCATCACTGTTAAATCCTCAGAAAGCATGAGCTCCTGAGTTGAGAAAATCTTTTGCAATACACCGACGCATGTCTTGTATTCAAGATCCTAAATGGNATCTTTTGCAATACACCGACGCATGTCTTGTATTCAAGATCCTAAATGGACTGGCTCCCCCTCCACTCAGTATTTTTGTTAAACAGAAAACCCAAACATATGGCAGCAGATCCACAAGGTCTGCCATGAGAGGTGACTGTATAGTTCCCTTAAGGAAAAGCACCTTTAGTAAATCCGCTTTCTTTGTGAGAGCTTCCTGGAATACACTGCCATCAGACACACATAACTGCACCACATATCACACTTTCACAAAATGCATGAAGACATGGCTACAGGCCAATCAGATTTGTGAACATAATCCCTAGCTGTGTATTGCCGCTTTCCATGTTGTCTGCTGTCTGTAGCTTGTGAGGTGTGGAAACACTTTGTTGCTTTTATGAATTTTGTCTTGCTGCTTTTTGTTCTATGTTGCTCTGTCTGTATGCTATGTCTTGCTTGTCCTAYGTTGCTCTACGTGTGCTCACTGCTCAATGATTGTCTATATTGTAATTGCTTTTAATAACCTGCCCAGGGACTGCGGTTGAAAATTAGCCGGCTGGCTAAAACCGGCACTTTTACTGAAACGTTGATTAATGTGCACTGTCCCTGTAAAAATAAACTCAAACTCTGACCATATTACTATGGAGTAACTATTAGTAGACCATGTTTCTCACCCTAATATCCTCTGACCATATTACTATGTAGTAACTATTAGTAAACCATATTACTATGTAGTAACTATTAGTAGATCATAATACTATGTAGTAACTATTAGTAGACCATATTACTATGTAGTAACTATTAGTAAACCATATTACTATGTAGTAACTATTAGTAGACCATGTTACTATGTAGTAACTACTGGTAGATCATATTACTATGTAGTAACTATTAGTAGANACTGGTAGATCATATTACTATGTAGTAACTATTAGTAGACCATGTTTCTCATCCTAATATCCTCTGACCATATTACTATGTAGTAACTATTAGTAGACCATGTTTCTCACCGTACTATACTCTGGGAATTGCACTTTATAGTTGGCTTGGCCAGCAGCATCAGGAAACTTGATGTAAAGACTACTCAGTTCACAAATGGCCCTGCAGACTTTGTGAACAATTAAACACACAGTTACTTCACTGACACCACACAAATCACCAGTTTCACAATGAAAGACTCCAGATGCCAAAAACCTCAAAGTAATCAGAACTTGGAGAGAATTGGGTGAAAGTCTAGGCTCAAGCAGAGATATTATCTCCAATGCATTTTCTTTGTACATACGAAAGTGGTCTCAAAGTAATGTAATGGATTACTCCTATCCACCAGTACTGGTCTGGCCTCTGTAGTGCATGTTGGTCTTCATTTAGACATTCCAAATAGTCCAGGCTCCCTCACAAACAGCACGAAGCAGAAGTTAAACCTGCCTCTTTGAAAGATGAATTTAAGCTTCCATTTAGTCCCAGAGTAGCTCTAATCCTCCCTCTTGCAATCGGCTTTGTTTAGTCCAGAACAGGCTAAATCTACNTCGGCTTTGTTTAGTCCAGAACAGGCTAAATCTACGACTATTTTAAGATACGTCTGTGCAAGTCGCTTTGAGTTAAGACAGCTCAAACAAGCATTTTAGTCTGGGACTAAGCTTAAGATTTGTCTGTGAAACCAGCCCGGAGTGTTTTATATAATATAACTAAATATGTTTATTTCTGTGTTGCAGGGGCAGTCAAGAAATGGAACAGCAAGGCCACAGAACATGACACAAGCAGAGCTGTGGGAGCCCACCTCAAGCCCCTGGTAGAGCCGGGGGTGGTGTTTACTACTCCACCACGCCTTCAGCAGGCTCGAAAAGTGATAAGTTTATCATACTAAGATTGATCAAGAAATGTGTTGCTTTTGCACATATTTGTTCATTGGTTTTGCAAGAGTCTTGTTTGGTCAGTCATTGGGTTCATTTGTTTTACAATATGTTCAAATCAAATCAAGCTATATTTATACAGCACATTTCAGACATGGATGCAACGCAATGGCTTCACAGGAAAAAAACAATGAAAATAAACAGAAATATTTAGTACACAACAAACATAAGAGGATAAAAAACAGAAGACTAACAATTGAAAGACTAATGAGCATTGTAAGGAAATGACATTGATTAAAATATTAACAATTGGATGCAACATCCAACCCAAAATATAAGCTTGTTTTACACCATTGTTTGTTGTTACGTTCCCCAGCAAGAAAACATAAATGGAAAAACCAAAGCCTGTAACACCTTCCCCCTTAACTTCTCTGGGGTAGGGGGCAGCATTCGGAATTTTGGATGAAAAGCATGCCCAAATTAAACTRCCTGCTTCTCGGGCCCAGAAGATATGATATGCATATAACTGGTAGATTTGGATAGAAAACACTTTTGAAGTTWCCAAAACTGTTAAAATAGTGTCTGTGAGTATAACAGAACTGATTTGGCAGGCAAAAACCTGAGAAAAATCCATTCAGGAAGTTTTTTGTTGTTTTGTTTTTGTAGTTTTCTATTCAATGCCATTACGGTATCCATTGACTTAGGACTCAAATTGCAGTTCCTATGCCTTCCACTAGATGTCACGTCTGTGGGTCGAGTAAAATAAAACAAAAAAATGCTATCTACAATAAATATGTTATAGACTGTGATCTTATGAAGTTGTTTCTTGGTTAGTGAGATATATCTCATTTGTCGAATTAGTGATAGCTAGTGACGGAGTAAAACTGATTGCATTAGAGAAGGTGCTTTCTTTTGCTGAACTGGGAGCTAATAGATTTTACATATTTTGTCTTCCTGTATAATACTTATATATATGTATTATCTATTGTTGTTGTAAGATTCACAGATGTGTGCCTTTCATAAGCTTGTATTGGATCTTGTTAATCGTGTAAAAGTTAACTATTTATAAAAAAAGGTTTTTTTGGAATTTGCGCTCTGTCCTTTTCAGTGGAATGTGTGGAGGAGTGGTCGCTAGCGGCCATCTCAGCCCCTACAGTTTTAAGACAGCTAACAAGCCATTTAGTCTGGGACTCGTTAAGATTTGTTCTGTGAATTCTTATATCGTATGTTTTATATAATATAACTAAATATGTTTATTTCTGTTGTGCAGGGGCAGTCAGAAATGGAATCAGCATGGCACAGAATGAACCAGCAGAGCTGTTGGGAGCCCACCTCAAGCCCTGGTAGAGCCGGGGGTGGTTGTTTATACTCCACCAGCCTTCAGCAGGGGCCCTCGAAAGTGATAGTTTATATACTAAGCTGATCAATGAAATGTGTTGCTTTTTGCTTACATATTTGTTCATTGTTGCAGAGCTGTTTGGTCAGTCATTGGGTTCATTTGTTTTTACAATATGTTCAAATCAAATAAGCTATATTTTATACAGCACATTTCAGACATGGATGCAACGATGGCTCACAGGAAAAAAATCAATGAAAATAACAGAAATATTTAAGTACGCACAAAACATAAGAGGATATAAAACAGAAGACTAAAATTGAAAGACATGCAGGCATTGTAATGGAAATGACATTGATTAAATATTAACAATTGGATGCAACATCCATAGCCAAAATGGATAGGCTTGTTTTTACCAATTGTTTGTGTGTTACGTTCCCTAGCAAGGAAAACATAAATGGAAAAACAAAGCATGTACACACTTCCCGCCTTGACTTCTCTGGGGTAGGGGTGAGGACATTCGGGATTTGGATGAAAATGCAATGGCCAAATTACAACTGCCTGCGTTCTCGGGCGCCAGAAGATATGATATTGCATATAAACTGGTAGATGGATAGAAACACTTTGAAGTTACCAAACTGTTAAAATAGTGTCTGTGAGTATACCAGAACTGATTTTGGCAGGCAAAAACCTGAGAAAATCATTCAGGAATTTTTTGCTTGTTTGTTTTTGTAGTTTCTATTCTAATTCAATGCCCATAGCGGTTATCCATTGGACTTAGGACTCAAATTGGAAGTTCCTATGCCTTCCACTAGATGTCAACAGTCTAGAATTGTTTCAGGCTTGTATTCTGAAAAATGAGGAGTAAGAGAGCGTCTGAAGAGTGGAGCCTAAAGTGTTCAGAGCTTTTTTCAATGCGCGCGACCGAGAGAGTGCTTTTTTGTTTCACCATTTTATTTGAGACGTTAATGTCGGTTAAATATTTTCGTTTATTTAGGCTAAAAAACAACGCCGAGGATTGAATATAAACATCGTTTGACATGTTTCTTATGAATTTACGGATACATTTGGATTTTTTTGTCTGCCTGTTTTGACTGCGTTTGGAGCCTGTGGATTACTGAAGAAAACGCGCTAACAAAAGCTGAGATTTTTTGGATATATGAGACTTTATTAACAAAAGGAACCATTTATTGAGTAAGTGAATGTCTGCTGAGTGCAACCATATGAAGATCATCAAAGGTAAGGGATTAATTTTTAATCTCTATTTCTGACTTGTGTAACTCTTCTACTTGGCTGGTTACTGTTTGTAATGATTTGTCTGCTGGCTAATGTTCTCAAAGAATCGTAAGGTATGCTTTCGCCGTAAAGCATTTTTTTAAAATCTGACAACCGTGGTTGGATTCACAAGAAAG
>NW_019942979.1:261789-273332 GCF_002910315.2 Salvelinus sp. IW2-2015 | reverse complement strand
AGCGACGTCGTTTAGAAATGTGTGTTCAGCTTGTGTTATGAGGAATGACAGAGGTAAGGACCTCTTTCTAAGGTGATTGGCCGAGGTGTCCTTCCTTCTTTGAGGCACGCTCTGTCGAAGCGGCGGCGGTTCGTTTCCTGTTTTCCTTTGTAATGGAACACACTTTTGTCCGGTTCGAAGATGATTATTGCATCATTATGCATAAAAAAACAACTTGAAGCATGGAGTTAGACATCGTTCTTGAGGGCAGTGTTTCTATTGAACTGTTAGTGATACAATTCTTGCCTTTTTCGGTCTGGATTTTGTGACTCGGTTTTGGAGCCAAGGAATTTCTGAACAAACGAGGAGTCAAAAAGCTAGCCGCTAACTTTTCAAACAAGTCAAACTCATTTCTATTTAATCTCATTGATGCTTAAAATGTAATACACTATAATATTTCATACGGAAAGAAGTATGCTCACAAGAAGTTAATCTTTAAACCTATGTAAAATATGTTTTGTTTACTGAATTTTTATAATGAGTATTTCTGTATTTGAATTTGGCGCCCAGCAGTTTCACTGGCTGTTGAAGAGGTGGGATGCTAAAGTCTCACTATCCAAGAGAGGTTAATAAGTGGACAACATCCAGTGAAATTGGAGGGTGCGCAATTCAAATCTATAATCGTAATATTAAACATTTATGAACATACAAGTATCTTGTATCGTTTAAAATCTTAAATKATTGTTAATCTAACTGCATTGTCCGATTTACAATAGGCTTTACAGCGAAACCATGCGATTGTTTGAGGACGGAGCCCCACAACATTTTTTTCAACGAGCACAGGCTTCATAAAAATCACAAATAGCGATTAAATAAATCACTTACTTTTGAAAATCTTCTTCTGTTTGCAATCCCAAGGGTCCCAGCTACAACATGAATGGTAATTTTGTTAGATAAAATCCTTATCCCCCAAAAAGTCAGTTCAGTTGGCGCCATCGATTTCAGTAATCCACTCGTTGAACGTGCAGACAAAGGAGTCCAAAAAGCTACCGCTAAACTGTTCAAACAAGTCAAACTACATTTCTATTTAATCCTCAGAAATCTTAAAATGTAAATACACTATAATATTTCATACGGAAAGAAGTATGTTCAGTGTAAAAGTAGTAAGCGCGCATCCTCTTCATCGCGCGCCAACAGACTGATATTGTATCGGGACTCTTTGTACAAAAACTTCAAATTCTTGCTCGTTTTTGAAGAAGCCTGAAGCCTGAAACAATGAACAAAAACAAAAATGAACAAGCCTGAAAATGAACAAGCCTGAAACAATGAACAAAAACAAAAATGAACAAGCCTGAAACAATGAACAAAACCTGTTGACATCTAGTGGAAGCCAAAGGAATTGCAATCTGGGAGCTGGAATTACATAGAACCCATAGCTTTCCATTATAAGAGCCTAGGAGCTCCAAAACAATTCCGGTTGGTTTTTCTTTGGATTTTCTCCTGCCATATCAATTGTGTTATAGTCTCATACATTATTAAATCATTAGATGTGAAGTTATGAAACCTGTGCCGGTGGAATTTTTTTATGTGGGGCGCCATCCTCAAACAATCGCATGGCATGTTTGCTGTAATAGCTACTGTAAATCAGACAGTGCAGTTAGATTAACAAAAATGTAAGCTTTCAGTCGATATAAGACACTTGTATGTTCATAAATGATTAAAATCCATAATATTTCTGATTATTTATTCCAACAGGAAGTTGTCCCTCTAGCGGATCCATTATTACCATGACTACCGGGACTCCTGTCCCTAAAACTGATTATAGACTCAATTTATTATACTGCGTCCATGTGTATAGGCTGAAACGCATGTTGAAATTAAATAGCCTTTTCAACTTTCACTTTCAACTAAAACCTATATTGTAGGTCGRGCATAGTCTTATTTTCAACGAAATTTTGCTAAGTGGGATATCCCCAATGTCACAGTTTAAACGTGTCCAAATCAATAGTCCAAATGCAGAAACAGTTTGGGATAAATTGAAAAMCTAAACATAAAATGTACTATATACCCAAACATCTGCCACAATAATCATATTACTTGCATTTTTTTTTTTWAAAGCACCTTATAAATTGCACAAGCACCAAAAATGCTGTTGTTTTAACAAGTAGCAATAAATCACTGATATCGATTAGGGGGGAAATCAGGTTGAAACTAACAACAACAAAAAACACATAGAAATGGGAGATATCTTTTACCTCACTGGTTAGAGGAMAACCTGCAGAAGACAGTCAGCTACATTTGGAGTGATGCATTTAAATTTAGGGGTCGCTAAACAAAGGAACACAACACGTATTTGTCATCACTCTTCGATATCATGTTGTGTGAGAGTGGGGAGATGAAGTTTCACRTCCGGTTAAAACTAACAGCTCAAAAACCACACGGAATCTGGGGATAATGTGTACATCACTGGTTAAAGGACAACTTGTAGAAAACAACTAGCTACATTTTGAAGTGTTGCATTTTGATTCAAGTGGGTCACAGCTCTTTTTGTGTTAGTCACTTTTTGTTAAATCATATAAATAGTACTCTTCAATTTCAGAGCCTGGATTTTCCCCCTGAGGCTAATATCCATATCACACTGAAATCAACAGAACAGGGGACAAACGTTTATGGTCCTACATTGTGACATCATTAAAATACTCCTTCTACAATGTTAAAACATTCTACATTGTGACATTAATTCATTAATATCATGAAACAACTCCTTCATGTATGTATTTTCTGATGTTTGATCAGAGATCTTTTATCAGAGTATCTCTTGTCACATTGATCACAGCTGTAAGGTTTCTCTCCTGTGTGTGTTCTCTGGTGTACAATAAGACTGCTAGATGAAGTTAAACTCTTCCCACATTGATCACAGCTATAAGGTTTCTCTCCTGTGTGTGTTCTCTGGTGTGATACCAGGTTGCTTAAGTGAGTAAAACTCTTCCCACATTGATTACAGCTATAMGATTTCTCTCCTGTGTGTRTTCTCTGGTGTGATAAAAGGTTGCATAAGTGACTACAACTCTTCCCACATTGATCACAGCTGTAAGGTTTCTCCCCTGTGTGTGTTCTCTGGTGTGATATCAGGCTGGTTGAATGAGTAAAACTCTTCTCACATTGAKYACAGCTRTAAGGTTTCTCTCCGGTGTGTATTCTCTGGTGTGATATCAGGCTGGTTGACTGAGTAAAACTCTTCCCACATTGACCACAGATATAAGGTTTCTCTCCTGTGTGGATTCTCTGATGAATTTTGATGCCTGCTGAGGWGGTGAATCTCTTCCCACAGTCAGAGCAGCAATGAGATTTSTTCCCTGTGGGTCTCCGCTGGTGTTTCTTGAGGTGTTTTGATCTGGGGAGACTCTTCTCTKCCTCATCAGCATCATGATGTTGTTGAGGCTCCCCACGGTAGTCACTTCTCTCTCCTGTGTGAACAACAAAGTCAGACAGATGGTTCAAGGCYCACAATAGCAGAAATCCACTGTAAAAGTTGATGCCAACAGCGAAGCCATGATGTTGTACAACAATTGASGTCTGTAATGAATGTTAAAATTATTTGACAATTGTCTTAAGACAGTCAAGTGAGCAACAAAAGTCAAATKTAGTCTTGTTTTCACATTAGTAGTAACATTGATGATTKTAGGCTAGAAATAAATTATTCAAGTTGTTGAAATCCTAAGCAGTGTGCCAGAYGACTTTTGGTCTCCAATATAGGCCCCTTTCTGTGTTTACTAAAATTAGCGCACGAGGGCATTGCACACGCAATTTGGTTGCAGAAGCTCCTCCATGCTAATGAGGAAACAACTAGTTATACCAATACCATAGACCTACTGTAGGACCCATAACTTCACCTAACAACAACATAGACCTATTGTATGACCCATAACTTCACCTAACAACAATATAGACCTAGGACTATAAATTATTTAATATTTCAGGTGAAACATGGAAACTAAAATGTCTTTGTCATGACATTTCATAACCTGATCACCAGATAATTTTGTCAATAATCCCACTAGGCTACTCTATAATGTGTTGTCATTCTAAATGTCCTGAATAAAGGAACAGTTTTCTACACTAGAGGTCGACCGATTATGATTTTTCAACGCCGATACCGATTATTGGAGGACCAAAAAAAGCCGATACCGATTAAATCGGACGATTTGTATATATATATATATATATTTGTAATATTGACAATTACAACAATACTGAATGAACAATGAACACTTATTTGAACTTAATATAATACATCAATAAAATCCATTTATTCTCAAATAAATAATGAAAGATGTTCAATTTGGTTTAAATAATGCAAAAATAAAGTGTTGGAGAAGAAAGTAAAAGTGCAATATGTGCCATGTAAAAAAGCTAAAGTTTAAGTTCCTTGCTCAGAACATATGAAAGCTGGTGGATCCTTATAACATGAGTCTTCGATATTCCCAGTTAAGAAGTTTTAGGTTGTAGTTATTAAAGGACTATTTCTCTCTATACCATTTGTATTTCATATACCTTTGACTATTGGATGTTCTAATAGGTACTTTAGTATTTCCAGCCTAATCTCGGGAGTTRATAGGGTTGAAGTCATAAACAGCAGAGCTGCTGGCAAACGCAGTAAAGTGCTGTTTGAATGAATGCTTACGAGCATGCTGCTGCCTACCACCGCTCAGTCAGACCGCTATAATCAATAATTATAATAACACACAAATGACGAGCCTTTAGGTCATTAATATTGTCAATCCGGAAACGATCATTTCGAAAAAAAACGTTTATTCTTTCAGTGAAATACGGAACCGTTCCGTATTTTATCTAACGGGTGGCATCCATAAGCCTAAATATTGCTGTTACATTGCACAACCTTCCATGTTATGTAATAATTCTGGCAAATTAGTTCGCAACGAGCCAGGCGGCCCAAACTGTTGCATATACCCTGACTTTGAGTGCAATGAACGCAAGAGAAGTGACACAATTTCCCGAGTTTAATATTGCTTGCTAACATTAATTTCTTTTAACTAAATAATGCAGGTTTAAAAATATATACTTCTGTGTATTGATTTTAAGAAAGTCATTGATGTTTATGGTTAGGTACATTTGTGCAACGATTGTGCTTTTTTCGCAAATGCGCTTTTGTTAAATCATCCCCCGTTTGGCGAAGTTGGCTGTCTTTGTTAACCTCTAACGAGCCTCTACCCCGGGTCGGGATCACCCCCCATCCCCCCACACACTGATTAGCATAGCTAGCATAGCTTCACAAGTAGATAGTAGCATCTAAATATCATTAAATCACAAGTCCAAGACACCAGATGAAAGATACAGATCTTGTGAATAAAGCCACCATTTCAGATTTTTAAATGTTTTACAGGGAAGACAAAATATGTAAATCTATTAGCTAAACACGTTAGCAAAATACACCACCATTCTAACTCCATCAGTTTCTTACTCCTTCAGGTGCTATCACCAATTCGGCTCAACTAAGATATTGATATCCACTAACCAAGAAAAAACCTCTTCAGATGACAGTCTGATAACATATTCATGGTATAGGATAGTTTCTGTTAGAAAAAAGTGCATATTTCAGGTAGAAATCACAGTTTACAATTGCACCGACCATCACAAATCGACTAGAATTACTAGATAGAGCAACGTGTATGACCAATTTACTCATCATAAAACATTTCATAAAAATAGAAAAAGCATAGCAATGGAAAGACCCAGTTCTTGTGATTTCAGACCATATTTCAGATTTTCTAAGCGTTTTTCAGCGAAAACACAATAAATCGATAAGTTAGCATACCACATGTGCAAACGTTACCAGAGCATCGATTCCAGCCAAAGAGCGCTATAACGTAATCACCGCCAAAATATATTAATTTTTTCACTAACCTTCTCAGAATTCTTCCGATGACACTCCTGTAACATCATTTTACAATATACATATACAGTTTTCGAAAAGGTGCATATTTAGCCATACAAAACCGTGGTTACACAATAAAAATACTAGGAAATCAAGCCTCAATATGTCTGACGTCATCTATCAAGTGATCTAGTTTAATTGAAAGCTAATCATATACTTGACTAAAAAATACAGGGTTGACAGCAATCGAAAGACAAATTAGTTCTTAATGCAACCGCTGATTTACATTTTTAAAATTATCCTTACTTTTCAATACAGGGTTCGCCAAGTGAAGCTATACCAAAACAAATGGCGAAATATGCGTTTAAAATATTTCGACAGAAACACGATTTATCATATTAAATATTGCTTACTTTGAGCTGTTCTTCCATCAGATTCTTGGGCAATGTATCCTTTCTATGTTTATAAACGTCTTTTGGTCGATAGATGTCCTCTGTCCTTCGGAATATCCACTAACGATCGAACGGGACCCCAAAACGTGTCCAAACTTTCAGAGTGCACAACAAAGAAATTCCTCAAAAATCGCACTAAAACGGATATAAATTGCTATAAAACGGTTCAAATTAACTACATTATGATGTTTTTAACAACTATAACGACTGAAAACATGACGGAGAGAATATTTGCTGGTTAGAACGACATTTGGAACGAGGCAAGTCCGATTGCCTTCACGCTCAGGCGCACGACGAGAAAGGCGTCCCTAAACATTTTGTGGTTTTATAATGGCTGGGATTGTGCAATAGATTTCATTCAAAACGTGATGACGTACAGACACCCAGAGGAAGACGTAGGCAGTGTCGGTTTCTTCATAGCATTCACTGTCGCCTTAAAAACAGACCCCAGATCAGGGGTAAAAATTTCTGAAATCTGAACCCTGTCATGAAAAGTGCTGTAGAAATTGTTCTGTACCACTCAGAGACAAAATTCCAACTTCTATAGAAACTAGAAGGTGTTTTCTATCCAATAATAACAATAATATGCATATTGTACGATCAAGAATTTAGCACGAGGCAGTTTAATTTGGAGACCCAAATATGCTAATGCGGAACAGCACCCCCTATAGTTGCAAGAAGTTAAAAAGAAATAGTCTTCACACAGTTCGCAATGAGCCAGGCGGTCCAAACTGCTGCATATACCCTGACTCTGTTGCACAGAACGCAAGAGAAGTGACACAATTTTCCCTAGTTAAAAGAAATTCATGTTAGCAGGCAATATTAACTAAATATGCAGGTTTAAAAAATATATACTTGTGTATTGATTTTAAGACAGGCGTTGATGTTTATGGCTAGGTACACATTGGTGCAACGACTGTGCTTTTTTCGCGAATGCGATTGTTAAATCACCCGTTCAGCGAAGTAGGCTGTGATTCAATGATAAATTAACAGGCACCGCATCAATTATATGCAATGCAGGACAAGCTAGATAAACTAGTAATATCATCAACCATGTGTAGTTAACTAGTGATTATGTTAAGATTGATTGTTTTTTATAAATACGTTTAATGCTAGCTAGCACCTTACCGGGCTCCTTGCTTCACTCGCAAAACAGGTAGTCAATCTGCCACGCAGTCTCCTCGTGGAGTGCAATGTAATGCGCCATGATCGGTGTCGAAAAATGCCGATTACCGATTGTTTTGAAAACTTGAAATCGGCCATTGCGATTAAATCGGTCGACCTCTACTCTACACATTATGAGCTAAGTATCACTGTGTGCAAACAGACTAACGAGACCCTACTGTAAATCAAGCAGACAATAACATTAAAAACACCAATTTGTTAGGGATGTTGGATCCAACGTGGAGCACGGCATACCTGTCTTTACCAGAGTAATGAATGAAGAAGCACTTTGGTTGTTGTTGCATGTCGTGATGTTTGTCATGTGACTGTCATTCAGAAAATGATTTCCGGGATCAGCTGATGATAGTTGAACATGTGACTGTAACTAAACAGCTACAGTATTAAGTATTATGTGTAATGATAGAAGAACCACATTAATAGTATCCATTTGGGTGTTGTGAATCAACTTAAGGGGACTCTCGGATTTAGCAAACTCTGAAATGATTTAGGATTTCTGTGCCCATGAAAACTGTTTTCCCAGCGTAACATAAGAAGACACTAAATGTTACGTAGTTAGAGTGCATTTCAGAGATCTGAATACAAAAAAACTGTCCGACAGCAAGATCCAGTATTTAAGTTGAAGTTCATTATATGACAAGCTTAACGTTATAACTATAACTACTGTTCCCTGAAGGAGGGAAACTAGGTACAACATACTATTAAATCGGTGCATCGCTGGAAGCCCCGCATTCCACAGGTGATGAGCGTAAGGATCAATTTATTCCTTCAATTTAATACCGCTCTTCACGGACCCAGGAAGGGGTTTGGCCAAACAGGTGTTTTACCTCRTTTCCCTCCTTCAGGGAACACTAATTATAGTCATACAGTTACACTCCCTTTCAGTCGGTCAACTTCGGTACAACATACTAYGGGGAAATACAATCATTCCCCATGCCGATCCAAACGGATACTAAATGAAACGGCCCATGGCAGACCACCCAGACCTGACCCTACAAGAGATTTGTCAATTTATTCATTGTCTTTTGTTTGAAACACTCCTGTCAATGTTGAGTAAGGACACACACCTGATTACACATATAGAAGTAGGAATAATCTACCTGTATAAATGTGCCCATTTGAGGATGTCTGATAATATTTCTGATTGTCTTAACGCTCCACCACTAATGAGTTGTGGAGCTTATCAAAGTATTTTTTCTTCACCTCAAACAACAAGTAAACAAAGGCTTATTAAAATAAATTGCAATAGTTCCTCAAAGTATTTTCGTAAAATATTTTCAGCTCTCGCCCTTTCGATAACCACTCAGAATAAAAGGGAACTCCCTTTTCCCTCCCCGAACTCACTGGGGAGGGAAACTGAGGGCCCAGAATATTTTATACAATGTTGCAAGCATGCTATCTCCAGTTTCTGCCGACCCAGAAGATAGTTGATACGTTTCAAGTTCGTTGTAGACAGGCCATGCTTAGCTAATGTGATTTATTTTTAAAATCTGGATATTTTCTACCTGCAGGCTGCAATGTTTTTATTTGTTGCCTTTATGTAGGCATTTTTTTTACATCGTTGGCAATGGCAATAAAACTTACTTTTAGATTTGTATAATTTAATGTAGATTTAGATAGAATGTAGATTAATCACAGACAAAGAATTTGAGATACTGTTATAAATTAAATGAAACTGCTCCACGAAAATGTGCATATGAAAATCATAACTGGCACGCAGATCGGTAGAAATGGTCAGATAAATTTGCACTCCAAATGGAAAAGGTTGCCGACCGCTGGTGTAGCCTATTACCAAACATTTCAGGAGCATAACGGCAGAATTTACAAAGTCCAGCAGCACCGGGAGGAGCAGCGTCGGGAAGAGGTTTTCTGGATGACCGGCTCCATCAAGTAATTTGGGCGTCTTAATTATTTAATCAAACAGCGTGCGTAAAGCATCAGACAAGTTCAGTACATATAGTTGATTTAATCAAAACAACATGGGGTGTGATTATATATGAAAAAATACACGTTATAAAATTTCAACCACTGGATTGGTAGAAAGAAAAGACGATTTTGTTTTAGTCGGGGACAGCCCAAGAACATACAGTGCATTCAGAAAGGTCAGCCGCCTTTCCCTTTTTCCAACATTTAGTCGTTAAGTTACTTATTCTAAAAGTGATTTTTTTTTTAAAGAATCCTCATGAAAAGTGAAATGTTTGAGACTCAATGAATTCAATTGATTGGAACAGTATTGTGTCGAATCACAATCTGGGGAAGGGTACCAAAAAATGTTCTGCAGCCTTGAAGGTCCCCAAGAACACACGTGGCCTCCAACATTCTTTAATGGAAGAAGTTTACAACAACACTAAGAGCTCCAGAGTTCCTCTGTGGAAATGGGAGAACCTTCCAGAAGACAAACCGTTCTGCAGCACTCCGCACCAATCAGTCCTTTATGTAGAGTGGCCAGACGGGAAGCCACTCCTCAGTATAAATGCACATGACAGCCTGCTTGGATTTGACAAAAAAAAGGCACCCAAAGGACTCAGACCATGAGAAACAAGATTCTCTGGTCTGATGAAACCAAGATTGAACTCATTGGCCTTGAATTCCAAGTCAACGTCTTGGAGGAAACCTGGCACCATCCAAAAGGTGAAGCATGGTTGTGGTTAGCAATAATGCTGTTGTGGATGTTTTTCAGCAGCAGGGACGGGGAGACTAGTCAGGATCGAGGAAAGACGAACGGAGCAAAGTGCAGAGAGATCTTTGATGAAAACCTGCTCCAGAGCGCTCAGGACCTCAGACTAGGGCGAAGGTTCACCTTCCAACAGGACAACAACCCGAAGCACACAGCCCAAACAGCGTAGGAGTGGCTTTGGGACAAGTCTCTTGAATAAGCTTGAGTTGCCCAGCCAGAGCCCGGACTTGAACCCAATCAAACATCTCTGAAAATAGCCATACAGGGACGCTCCCCATCCAGCTGACATAGCTTGAAAGGATCTGCAAGAAGAAATGGGATTAACTCCCCAAATGCAGGTGTGCCAAGCTTGTTACGTCATACCCAGAAAGACTCAAGGCGGCGATCGTTACGGAAAGTGCTTTCAACAAAGCACTGAGTAAAGGGTCTGAATACTTATGAACACTATTGAATAATAAGCAACATTTTCTAAAATCCTGTTTTTGCTTTTCTCATTATGGGGTATTGTGTATATTGAGGAAAACAACAATTGAATCAATTTTAGAATAAGACTTTAAAGTAACAAAATGTGGAAAAGGTCAAGGGGTCTGAATACTCTTCCGGAATCACTGCATGACAGCAACACCTCCAATTCCTATCTTTTCTGTAGATGTTATAAACCTGTAATGTTACTGCTGTACAAAGGAATATCTCAGTGAGTTTCAGAGGTGAACGAGTTACAGTGCATTCCAAATTCAATAGGCAGGCAAGTAAACAAAACGTTTTCAAAAAAAAACTTTCCCAGAAAATGTCAAAACGTATAACGCCTGTCCAAGAGGACAGTCGAACAATAGCGTTCAAGTTGTCATGCGGTTGCTAAGCTAATTGCCACGAAATCCTTTTAAAAAAGTCAGGGTATGAGTCAAGTAAACTTGCAACAGGGTGCTCTGGCAAAGGCTGACGGTAGATACCCCATTTGCCGTAATAAAATGAAATATCGTCACAGTAAGTTTTTGTGGAGCAGCTCCACTGTCGCTCAGACCCATGCTAAGACCCCTCACTCCGGGATACACCTTGCCAGATGCTTGGGGGTTTGCTTCCTCATCTAAGGAGGACAGAAGCCCCGTCTCTTCTCCAACTCCACTGAATATAAAATAAGAAAGGGGTTGCCCTAAACACCGGGGGAACACAAGTAAGCTTCAATCACCAGAAGTTATGCAATGCTAACCAACGTTAGTCAATGTTGTTACTCCAGAGTGCGCGCAGCGGTCTAAGGCACTGCATCTCGTGCTTAGAGGCGTCACTACTGACCATGGTTCAATTCCAGGCTGCTTCACAACCGGCCGTGATTGGAGTCCAATAGATCTCTTCTCTTTGA
>NW_019942979.1:249529-261764 GCF_002910315.2 Salvelinus sp. IW2-2015 | reverse complement strand
AAAAAAGACTAGGGCGAAGGTTACCTTCCAACAGGACAACAACCCGAAGCACACAGCCCAAACAGCGTAGGAGTGGCTTTGGGACAAGTCTCTGAATAACCTTGAGTTGCCCAGCCAGAGCCCGGACTTGAACCCAATCAAACATCTCTGAAAATAGCATACAGGGACGCTCCCCATCCAGCTGACATAGCTTGAAAGATCTGCAGAGAAGAAATGGATTAACTCCCAAATGCAGGTGTGCAAGCTTGTTACGTCATACCCAAGAAGACTCAAGGCGGCGATCGTTACGAAAAGTGCTTTCAACAAAGCACGAGTAAAGGGTCTGAATACTTATGAACACTATGAATAATAAGCAACATTTTCTAAAATCCTGTTTTTGCCTTCTCATTATGGGGGTATTGTGTATATTGAGGAAAAACAACAATTGAATCAATTTAGAATAAGACTTTAAAGTAACAAAATGTGGAAAAGTCAAGGGGTCTGAATACTTTCCGAAAATGCACTGCACAGCAACACCTCCAATTCCTATCTTTCTGTAGATGTTATAAACCTGTAATGTTACTGCTGTACAAAGGATATATCTCAAGTGAGTTTCAGAGGTGAAGAGTACAGTGCATTCCAAATTCAATAGGCAGGCAAGTAAACAAAAACGTTTTCAAAAAAAACTTTCCGAAAATGTCAAAACGTATACGCCTGTCCAAGAGACAGTCGAACAATAGCGTTCAAGTTGTCATGCGGTTGCTAAGCTAATTGCCACGAAATCCTTTAAAAAAGTCAGGGTATGAGTCAAGTAAAATGGCCACAGGGTGCTCTGGCAAAGGCTGACGGTAGTACCCCATTTGCCGTAATAAAATGAAATATCGTCACAGTAATGTTTTTGTGGAGCAGCTCAACTGGTCGCTCAGACCCATGCTAAGACCCCTCACTCCGGGATACACCTTTGCCAGATGCTTGGGGGTTTGCTTTCCTCATCTAAGGAGGACAGAAGCCCCGCTTCTCTCTCCAACTCCATGAATATAAAATAAGAAAGGGGTTGCCTAACACCGGGGGAACACAAGTAAGCTTCAATCACCAGAAGTTATGCAATGCTAAACAACGTTAGTCAATTGTTGGGACTCCAGAGTGGCCGCAGCGGTCTAAGGCACTGCATCTCAGTGCTTGAGGCGTCACTACTGACCATGGTTCAATTCCAGGCTGCTTCACAACCGGCCGTGATTGGGAGTCCAATAGGGCGTCGCACAATTGGCCCAGCATCGTCCGGGGTAGGCTGTCATTGTAAATAAGAATTTATCTTAACTGACTTGCCTAGTTAAATAAAGGTTAAATAATAGAACGTTTTATAATACACCGTTTTCTTCAAATCCGCCAAGGCACCAACTTTGAGAAGGGTTTAAAAACAAAGGTTTCAAACCAATTCATTAATGTTATGATCTAGGGTATGTTTTCGCCTTTAATGTATGGAGCGAAAAAAATTGGCGTGAAAATTATACACAAACTTAATAAGCTCTACACAATTTACCCCCACAGGAAATCTTTCCAACCGGCAATTCTAGAATATACTATATAGGCCTCCATCTGTTTAAACTATCACATTATGACATCCATGGATGAACTCTAGAATATTACTATCGATAGCTAGAAACCTAGTTTAAACTATCATTATGAATATCATGGGATGACATTCTAGAATAATACTATATACGGCCCTAGAAAACATGGTTAACATTCCTTATGACATCATGGATGAATTCTAGAATATACTATATATCCTAGAAAACCTGGTTAAAACTTATCAGTATGACATCATGATGGCAGTCCTTGTATTCATAGTGTGAGTGAATTCAGGGGGTAGCCCTGAGCTGAACTCAAACCTGGGTTCCAGTGATGTTCAAGCCAACACCTTTATAACTAGCTTACGCCAAGATCCGAACTAGGTGTTGGGTTTACGCGTCCTAACAATTAGCTTTCTCTACTGAATTTGATGAGTGGTCCCATCCTCAGCTGCTTTACCAAACCAAGTCTCCAGGGCAGCCATTTTTGTTGGCTGTTTAAAATCCTAGGTTCCCCTTTAAAAAAGCCACACAATCAAAACCAGCAATCTGGCAGCTGAAATAATAAACCAAAGCTGTTCATTCGACCACCCGTTTGGTAATACGATCGGATGGGGCTGGGAGAAATGTTAACTACTCTCAAATTCATAGACAGCCTATAATGTAAGACTGACCAATACCAATGATATTCAAATGATAGTTTTTAAACTAATGTTGAGCTATTACAGTGTTGGTACATTGTTTCTAAACATTAAGTAAAAAAAAGCTATTTGTGTACTGATGGGGGTACAACAGTTGAACTACGCCTTCATGAGCGCCATGTGTTATATTCTTCAAGAATCCAATGGCTATAAATTAATTTAATTTAAAGGTCCAAATTTGGATGTAGCAATTGCATATTTCCCCTGTAACACCACACATTCAGTTCAAAACTGCAGAGTTTGTGCCTCTGTATTTTAAGACAGTACTTACTAGTGTTAATTTTACGAGCCCGGTTTCCACAAAGAACCCATCTGACGGCTTATGTTCACGCTTAGAACATTAGATGCCTTAAGATGCGTTTGGGAAACCGGAACCAGAAATTCAGTTTCCTCCTCCTTTTTGGATGTGACGTCAATTCTCCCCTCCTCTTTCACTCCAAAAACGAAATCATTCAACTCTTTTCTCTGCCCCTCTTCTTTTTACTGTAACATGACCTCCTCCTCCTCTTTCACTCTGAACGCGTCTTCCTCTTTCTTTTCACTCTGGAACTCGTCTTTCCTCTTCTTTCACTGAAACGTCCTTTCACTCTTCTTTCACAGTAACAGCCTCACCCTCCACGTGTGTTTGTTTGTAACATCCTTCGTCTTCCTCCTCCTCTTTCACTTCTTTAGCAGGAGAGGAGCTTAGTGACCTCATGGTTGGGGATGTTAGCTAGCTAGGCTAGTGCTAACTTAACCAGGCAGCTAGCTGACCAAAAACAACAAAATAAATATGAAATTAAATCGGATAACTCACTAGACGACAGAAGTGGGTTTAAAACAAAGTGGCTAATATACACGAAWGCATCTAAAGAGCTTTATTGGTTCGTGTATTTTGTCTAGCAAGCTACCGAGGTGTCTGAGTAACTGTTGCTGCTGTTGAAAGAAGCGTTCCGTCCACCTGATTATTTGTCACACTAGCAGCATTGCCTTAAATCCCCACACCGCCATCTGCTGACTGGAGTGGGTAACGCAGTTGAATAAAACGTATATTTAAAATTTGCAGACAAGTTCATTGTAGGAAGCGTGAGTTTTTGGTCCGGGGATAGAAATGTATAAAGTTTACATAACATCATAAAATCCACCTTTTACATCGTACATTAGCAATTTATGTTTTAGTAACCACTGTTGTTGGTTTGGTGTCAAATAACCCACTCTTTATATGTCATTTGCCGAATCTCAGTTTTCCATGTGGGTTTTACACTAGCTAAAGTTCCCTCTTTCAAGTTGGTAGCTAACTGGAAAATCGAATTAAATCAAAAATCCAAATGATTAGCAGATGTTAATGCGAGTGTAGCGAAATGCTTGTGCTTCTAGTTCTGACAGTGCAGTAATATCTAACAAGTAATCTAACAATTCCCCAACAACTACCTAATACACACAAATCTAAAGGGGTGAATGAGAATTTGTACATATAAGTATATGGATGAGCGATGGCCGAGCGGCAGTGGCGGACTGGCCGTCGGGAGCACCGGGATATTTACCGGTGGCCTGAGGGTTGTTTTGGCCTGCCGTGAATAGTCAACTTGACCAGTGATAATATAGCAAGCAGGAATGAGTTGACGGAGAATCCACATCAGGCGCGACTCTCACTCTCTCGCTGCAGTGTCCCTGCGCAAAAATGACATCAGGTCTCTCCGCGACTCATATAGCAAGCGTACACCTGCTTCTCTGCCGATAACATGTTAGACAAGTCACACTGTGAAATGGACGGTCAGAAAAGGAAAGATGGAGCAGAGAGGGAGAGAATAAAAAAAGAGAAAGGCCCTTGCCACTGACACAGCTAAATGCTGCAAAATAAGCAACATATTCGCCAGTAAGGGACCAGGTCAGTCMAAAACACACACACTGATACACACACACGACACCCAGCATGGCTAGCTAAGTAGCCTAGCTAACAATAGTGACACAACGGCCGGTAGGCTGAACAGTTTGCACGTCTTACGTCTTCATGGAGGAATTATATCATAGCAATGTGTGCAACATAGCGATCATAATATGACATTGAAGGCAATATGTTTAAACTAATAGCAAACCTAGACTATGGACTTGCCGGCATTCGGTCATGACTCATGCCACATAAGCTGGGGAAAGTGCACATACACTGTACAGCGAAACAGGCTACAGTAACGTAATCATAATACATCCATGAACGTAACACAATAGCCTGTGTGACACAGCACAGGCAATGACAAAGATCATTAACACCATTAGTACCAGCATTACAAGTTACAATAATATACAGCTCTGGGAAAAATTAACAGACCTCTCCAAATTAAGAGACCACTCTTAATTTTTTCCAGAGCTGTATTAATGTAGCCTACTGATACGCTACTGATAGTGAGTATGATAATAGAGTCTTTTCTTTGTAAAGGTGGAGAAGGAAGCAGCAGCAGCGCTAGAGCTTCAGGTTCTCCTGCAGAACTGGAGATGGTGGTCAGTTCAGAGTCAGACTCAGAGCAGGAACCTTCAGGTACAACTTAAGAGCACAAACCTAAACATGCAGGCTATGATTTTACATTAATATATGCTTTATTTATGAGATTATCAGTAGGACTGTAATCGGGAGGCATACAATCGATGACTGCACAAGTAATACACGTTTAAATTGAGGTTATTTACAATGTTAATCTCATTCTTGTCACGCCTGCTCCCGCCTGCTCCCGCTCTTCCTCCCTCTGGCGCTCGAGGGCTCCAGACTCCGCAACATTACGCACTCAGCCACTTTCAGTACACACACCTGCCTTTCCCCGTCACGCGCATCAGCGCTCATTGGACTCACGTGGACTCAATTACTTGTGTAATTTCCTTCCCTATGTCTGTTTCATAGCTCTGTTCCCTGCTTCGGGATTGTTTGTCCTTGTTAATCTGTTGTGCTGAGCTGTTCCTGTGTGTCTTTGTCCGTTCCACGAATGAACCGTTTGACTCCCTGTACCTCTGCTTCCTGGGTCGGCCGTCGGGGTCTCTTACCTAGGATCTTGCCAGAGCAACAGACTGCTGCAGAGAGAGGCGAGAGAGATGGTCAGGAGCCCAGACAGGGAAAATAGAAAGTCACTAAATCCATTTGATTATGTTTTCCTCAGTCAAGGATTTTTGACTTATTTTTTTCCAAATACAGAAAACAAACCCGCGTCAAAAGATCATTCCCAATATATTCCATCCAAAGATGGAACAACAGGAAAATCTGACTCATATGAGAGGTAGAACGTACATCGTTGTTCTCGCCTCAGTGATGTTCTTTGCATTCCAAACCGTTCAGCAGTACTAGTTGCAATTTGTCAAAGGAGGCCTGGAAACATGCCATCAGAAAGTACAGGAAACATGAGAAAAGCAAGACCCATAGAAAGAAAGTGCCAGAAGCTTTTTTCCTCAGAGCCAGCAAAGCAGACATCCGCTACCCTTCAATGAGTGATAAGCAAATGTCATTTCAACGAGACCAGGTCACAAAGAGGAGCAGGTCATGGAACGTGTGATCGCATGTATGTTAAAAGTTATGGTAAATGTGGCGCTTAGCTACAGAGGACACAGACACAAAGCTGCATATAACTGGGAAACAGAAAAGACCAGTCAATACAAATGACACGTTTTCTTGAGCTTTATTGTTGCTAAGCAAATATGTTCTGCCGTACAAAGAGCATGTTAGTGGAGGCATTGAGAAGAGCATGAATTCAGATGGGAAGTAAAGGAAGAGGGTCCTTTGGTACTAATGACGTCAAAACACAGCAAATTAAAAGTCATTGTAGTCATCAGAATGTTGATTTCAGCAGACAGTTGCTTGTTGAAGTGGAAAGGCAGCGGATGTTCTCAATAGGAATGGACACAACACAGATTTAACTTCAAAGACCAGTGTGCCGAAGTTCTGCTATATGTCACTGATGTTCATCCACCAGAGTACTCATTGTTGGTCATTGGACTGTGAGTCATCGACTGGCACAGTAACTTTGTGGAACCTTGTGAAAACAGACACCTTGAGAAGTGGACATAGATATCAAACAGTTGTGTGGTAATGCAACAGACCAGAGCAAGCTAATATGCAGGGACCAATTACAGGGCTTCTCTGCGTCGTTCACAGGAGAGTCTCCTAACAAGTACACAAGGTGTTACTCACATGTCCCCAACCTTGTGCTAACTGACACCACTGGGGTTGTTGTGGCAAGTGAATCCCTTTTCTCACTACTGAATGACATTGCGGTGCTCGTTCGAGATTCCTACAAGCGCATGAATCTATGGGAGGAAACCAGTGAGGAGAGGAGACACGGACGGCTTGATGTAATTGGTGAAACACGCTTGAAAAGGATGTGACCATAAAACCTGCCATCTGACCAAGGGTACAAGAATGCTCTCCTAAAATATGAAACCATACTTACAGCTGAGGTTTTTCTCAGGAATTTTGAGCAGATGTCCCCTCTCTCTAAATACTTGTAAACAAGTGGCATGGATATCGTAACAGCACAGCACTTGGTGACGGGAACGTAGGATAACCTGAGAAAGTGTGCCCGAGACTTTGAGGGTGTGAAGARGGCAGCAGACGACTTTGTTGAGTGGGCCAATGGCATTCTGGAGGAGCAGCAGGACTGTGATGCCGGAGCTCAGACTGCTCTGCCAGAGARGAGAACAACAGAAAAAGAAGAGAAAACCAGGTGAGTTGGCAGAAGACGAGCCCATTGCTAATGCAGACATGGACTACAAAATCAAGATCCACAATGTGGTACTGGACACTGTTGTTGAAGGTATTCACTGCCGTTATGCAGCAAATGCAGTGCTGTGTGCAGATGTCTCCTGCATGAATCCCTAGCCTTTTCCTGAGAAAAGAGAAAAGAGCTTTCCAAAGACAGCCATGAAGGAGCTCAGCAAATGCTTACTGGAATTTGATGAACATGCCACTATTGAGGCATTGCAGGCTGAACTGATCAGCCTTGCACAACAGTGGGAAAAACTGAAAAGGTCAGCATTGGAGGAGTACAACACCAGGGCCACTGCCAMCAGTGATGTATCAGGGGAAGGCTTTGAGGATCCTGATGAAAGGGTGGTTGGTGAGCAGAAGTTGTTCCACGTGTAAAAACTGCCCGATATGCTGCTATCTTCTCCTGTCTCAGTACAATCTGCTCACGGATGCGTATCACATCATTGATTTGGGCTACAAGTTCCTCCTCACCCTATCCATCACTCAGGTGGCTTGTGAGAGGACCGTCTCCACCATGAAATTTGTGAAGAACCGCATAAGAACCTCCCTCACTCAAGAGAACCTTGAAGYGTTCCTTTGGATGGCAACAGAGAAGGAGATTCTTATGGGACTTGACAAAGATGATATCATTGACAAGATGTCAGAGAGCAGTGAGTTACTGCGCCGCCTACTGGTTTACTAGTGGTAATTACTTCCTGGTTACACTGCAGTAGCTATGCTATGACTCTTCCTTAACAGGGTGACAAGGGTGAAAGAAAATTTGCTGTGTTAAAGCTTTTGTACAGAGGCATGTTTTGGGGATTTTTGTATTATACTTGCAGTTATGTAGCCAATGTTCAATTTCATTGACTCAGTGTTTAGATGTGTTTATTTTTGTGCTGTTTGCTTTATGGACACCAGTGAGGGAACATTGTAATCTACATTTTTTTTAGATGATTTTTGTATTATACTTCCTTACATTGTTGCTTATGTTTAAGTTCAGTGTGTGAAGTTTTATCCATTTATTAAAGTGTCCAGTGATTGGGTCTCAAAACAGTATATACATGTGTTATGAGTAATGTAAGATATGTAAACATTATTAAAGAGGCATTATYTAAAGTGGCTAGTGATCCATTTATTGAAGTGTCCAGTGATTGGRTCTGGAGAGCCCTGCAGTTGAGGGCGGTGCAGTTGCTGTACACAGGCTGTGATACAGCCCGATAGGATGCTCTCGATAGTGCATCTGTAAAARTTTGTCAGGGTTTTGCGTGACAGGCCAAATTTATTCAGCCTCCTGAGGTTGAAGAGGCGCTGTTGTGCCTTCTTCACCACACTATTTGTGTGGGTGGATCATTTCAGTTTGTCTGTGATGTGGACGCCCAGGAACTTAAAACTTTCCACCTTCTCCACTGCTGTCTCTTTGATGTGGATAGGGGGGTGCACCCTTTGCTGTTTCCTGAAGTCCACGATCATCTCCTTTTGTTTTGTTGACGTTGAGTGAGAGGTTGTTTTCCTGACACAACACTGCATCTTCTTTAGGAGTGCTATTTTTATCCTGTCGACTACTGATCATTCATCMACACTGTGTGTTCCGTCAATGCTGGTAATTTATGACAAATGTATAAAGTATATGTTTTATWAACTCATGAACACCAGCCAGTTTATTAGCCCGGTTTTGTTAGTTTAGGTGTATTATACTTCTTCGCCACCAGAGGGGGACAGTGAGTAATTTTTCAGGTTAATTTGATTTATTTTGATACTAAAATGGATGACAGTTTATTCTGATGTTGTGAATATGAGACACATGGAAACAATGTATTCAATTATTATAGTAAATAAGGAATTAGTAGGAATTGTTAAATCCACTAGACGATCACAATGACTTTGATAGACATTTCAATTGTTTTTTTGTTAGTATATTATAGGGCAGACTTATGGAGAATTGCTGTGGGAGTGCTATTTATATCCCGTCACTACTGATCATTCATCCATACTGTGTGTGTMCCATCATTGCAGCTTTGGAAATAAATGAACTATCCATTCATTGCTCCTTCCTGTGTTGACTCATTGCCTTGAGAGACGGGACCAGGAAGGTCACACTAGGTCGATATMTAGCTCAAGCTTGCAAACGTTAACCACACCTCATGCTGACTGATCTACAAATYACCTTGCATCATAAATAATTACTCATTATTATTTATAAATCAGTCAGCCAGTAACAGTTTACYCACAATGCAGCATGGATTTGATGCTCTCGAACACCGCCAGTGGTTTAGTAGAAGACATAAAGGCTAYGCTGCGCACGCGCTACGGTGTGGGACGTCATCTATAATAATATGKCTGTTCTAAATTCTGTGTCGCTCAAAGTCTTGAGTAATGAACCTGTTTTTGACACAATTGGCTGGAAAGCAACAATGCTTCAGGAAGCTTTGTTTCCCATCACTGTTTTTCAGCATGTTCTCTGTGAAGTAGACTACAAGAGTTTGGTAACTTTTTCCACCTTGGCTTACTGCTAGCTGCTAGCTGACTGACATCTGGAATCTATCTGTTTTGGATGTTGGGGAATTTCCCTGCCATCCTTCTGTATGTCTCTTTTGATTTGCAGTTATGTTTTAGTTGCGTTTTGTTAGTTGGGTTCTAACTGGTCTCCGGTAGTTGGGCTCCAGCTCGCTGACCATAGCTAGTTTGCTAAATAGCTAATGTTAGCTGGCTGGCTAAGATAACTGCATGTAGCTAACATTCTCTGATATTTGGTTAGATGGCATTATGTATTTCCAAAACTGTGGTTTACTTTAATCACGCAAGTCATGAGTGCAAACGATTGGTTTAATTTGAAGTTATACACTTGAAGTTATTTCTGTTGTAGTTTACATCAAAGGGAATAGGCTGGTCCTCCATACTACTTCACACCTRACTTTGGCATTCTTTGGAATTCTGATTGGTTTTATGTAAAAGCTGTAACTTTGCATTGGGACTTATATAATATTTCATTTGATCTTTTTATAAACAATACAAAACATACACATACAAATTACAATATCATACAAACATTAAACTACGTCACACCTCCCAGACCCACAAGAACAATCTCCATCTCCATAACTAACATCAACAACCTGCCACAGACACACTAGAACCACACCTCCATCTCCAGCGGCCTTGCTCACTCTCCGCCACTAGCCTCAAACTACACCATTTAGATTTCTCTCTATCCACCCAGACACTAGACAACTAGTCGGCCCACTCCCTGCCTGCTGAAAAACATACCCTACAGCAATTTGATGGCTGCCACCACTTCTACCATAAAGGCCTGATGGTGGAGTGCTATAGATAGTCTGTCTTTCTGGAAGTTCTGTTTCGCATTTGTCTTCTGGGCTTTTGTTGTAGATTAATGAGGATTATTGTATTTTTTTCACTGGCCTGCATTTTACTGGCTTACATTCACTAGCCACCATTTTCTTATGTAATTAACCATATACAATGTTCCTTAAAGTGATGGACGGTGCCATCCACACGGGCCTCCGCAATGGATTCCAGTCCACGTATGGACAGGCCTTCGCAATGATCAGTTCCACTCAGGACAGGAGCCAATCAGACAGGAGCCTCCCACATGGAGCAGTCCACTACACAGGAGCCTTCGCCAATGAGATCAGTCCACTCAGACACGGAGCTTGCCCAATGGATTCAGTTCCACTCAGAAAGGGAGCCTCCCAAGGATCAGTCATTCACACAGGAGCCAATCAGACAGAGCCAAATCAGACAGGAAGCCAATCAGACAGGTGCAATCAGACAGGAGCCAGTGTCTTGCCGACCTTATTTTTTTTTCTTGATATACATTTGAGAATCTCAGTCGACCAACAGCCGATTCAACCAAAACAAACAACCATCCATAAATGGGGCCAGTTCCAGAACAGGTGTACGTCGACTAAAGGGCCAGTTCCAGAACAGTGTAGTCTACTAATGGGTCAGTTTCCAGACAGTGTATCTACTAAATGAGGGCCGTTCCGAACAGTGTGTAGTCTATAAATGGGGGCCAGTTCCAGAACAGTGTAGTCTACTAAATGGGTCAGTCTAGTACAGTCTACTAATGGGAGTCAGTCCTAGTACAGTCCACTAATGGGGTCACTCCTAGTACAGTCTACGTAATGTGGTCGCTAGTACAGGTCTACTAAATGGGTCAGTCCTTGTACAGTTCTACTAAATTGGGGGTCAGTCCTAGTACAGTTACCTATATGGGGTCAGTGCCTAAGTACAGTCTATTAAATGGGGTCAGTCCTAGTACGTCTTGCCTAAATGGGGTCAGGTCAACCAACAGCCAATCGAACCCAAAACACAACCACTCCACTAAATGGGGTCGGGTCGGATCCAACAGCCAATCAACCAAACACACAACCAGTCTACTTAATGGGGTCAGTCCCAGTACAGTCTAATAAATGGGGTCAGTCCCAGTACAGTCCACTAAATGGGGTCAGTCCCAGTACAGTCAACCAACAGCCAATCAACCAAACAAACAACCAGTCTACTAAAAGGGGTCAGTCCCAGTACAGTCCACTAAATGGGGTCAGTCCCAGTACAGTCTACTAAACGGTGTCAGTCCCAGAACAGTCCACTATATGGGGTCAGTCCCAGTACAGTCGACCAACAGCCAATCAACCAAACAAACAACCAGTCTACTAAATGTGGT
The DNA here is from genome assembly GCF_002910315.2 of Salvelinus sp. IW2-2015. Classification (NCBI taxonomy): domain Eukaryota; kingdom Metazoa; phylum Chordata; class Actinopteri; order Salmoniformes; family Salmonidae; genus Salvelinus; species Salvelinus sp. IW2-2015. Next base: position 250,127 of record NW_019942979.1, on the reverse strand, counting down.
CAGACCCAGAACAGTCTACCTAATGGGGTCAGTCCTAGTACAGTCTACTAAATGGAGTCAATCCTACTACAGTGTAGTCTACTAAATGGGGTCAGTCCTAGTACAGTAGAGTCCACTAAATGGGGTCAGTCCTAGTACAGTGTAGTCTACTAAATGGGGTCAGTCCTAGTACAGTGTAGTCTACTAAATGGGGTCAGTCCTAGAACAGTGTGGCAGGTTCCATCGGGCCCTAGGACTTCCCAGGGGATTTACTGGCTGCATTCGCTAGTTCCATCGGGCCCAAGGGATCTGAATACTTTCTGAAGGCTCTGTAGATATATGTGGAGTAAGTCAAGGGGTCTGAATAGTTAACATGTCAAAAAGCCATCCCCAAGCCAAGCTGGGTAACGTGTCAAATGGCCATCCCCAAGCCAAGCTGGGTAACGTGTCAAATGGCCATCCCCAAGCCAAGCTGGGTAACGTGTCAGATGGCCATCCCCAAGCCAAGCTGGGTAACGTGTCAGATGGCCATCCCCAAGCCAAGCTGGGTAACGTGTCAAATGGCCATCCCCAAGCCAAGCTGGGTAACGTGTCAAATGGCCATCCCCAAGCCAAGCTG
>NW_019942979.1:242929-244677 GCF_002910315.2 Salvelinus sp. IW2-2015 | reverse complement strand
TTCTCATAAAACAGTTCGACGGGATCCCCAACCACGGGACGGTTTGAGCTTAATGTGCGCTAATCGAATTAGCATGAGGTTGTAGACAGTAACAAACATTTTCCCAAGGACCATAGATCAATATATGATATTGCAGAAAGCTTCCAATTCTTTTAATCTAACTGCACTGTCCAATTATACACTAGCTATTACCAGTGAAAGAATACCCATGCTTATTGGTGAGATATTCACAGTTATCTACTTGGACCAAGTTATTAAGGTATTCCAATTAGGCCCATTTGGGCCAGTCTGATACAAACATTTGAACAGAAATGCAATAGTATAATTAGGGATCAGTCTTAAAACTTTGCACATACATGGCCTTCCATCTAGTGGCCAAAATCTAGATATGCACCTGGCTGGAAGAATACATATATGGACCTTTCTCTCTGCATTTTCAAAAATCGAGTACAAAAAAAATACATTTTTTTTTTCTTGCTTTCGTCTTTAAAATATTATCTGTTATTAATTAGGCAAAAATGAAAAAAATGGGACTGCCCTTAAGAGTTAAAACTGTTAAATAAAAAACATCGCTAGAAAACATTCACCTTCTCCAATATGCCCCTCTCCAGGAAAACCCAACCCTCGTGATATACCATAAATATTACAGGGAGCCCACTAAAATGAAAGTAGCCAATTAATCAATTGACTTGATTCTTTCTATGAACTGTAACTCAGTTAAAATATCGGAGACGAGTGTTCCATAATGTTGCAAAAGTCACCTTTTTGTGTCGAAACCAAAAGTCAGCAAATTAAACATAGCTTGCGTATCTCTCTCTATAATCCATCCACCTGACAGGTGTGGCATATCAAGAAGCTAATTAAACAGCATGATCATTACACAGGTGTACCTTGTGCTGGAGACAATAAAAGGCCACTCTAAAATGTGGAGTTTTGTCACACAACACAATGCCACAGAAGTTTTGAGGGAGCGTGCAATTGGCATRCTGACTGCAAGAATGTCCACTAGAGCTKTTGCCAGAGAATTGAATGTTMATTTCTCTACCATAAGCCGCCTCCAACGTCATTTCAGAGAATTTGGCAATAAATCCAACCGGCCTCACAACCTCAGACCATGTGTAACCACGCCAGCCCAGGACCTCCACATTCGGCTTCTTCATCTCCGGGATCGTCTGAGACCASCMCCCCGTACAGCTGTTGAAACWGAGGAGTATTTCTGTCTGTAATAWAGCCCTTTTGTGGGAGAAAACTAATTCTGATTGGCTAGACCTGGCTCCCCAGTGGGTGGGCCTATRCCCTCCCAGGCCCACCTATTGCTGTGYCCCTGCCCAGTCATGTGAAACCCATAGATTAGGGMCTAATGAATGTGTTTTWATTGACTCATTTCCTTCTATGAACTKTAAYTCAGTAAAATATGTGAAATTGTTCCATGTTGCGTTTATTTTTGTTCAGTGTATATATATATATATTCCAAACTCTGACATTGCTCAATCTGATATTTATTTTTTAAATTAAATTAAATTAAATATTTAATATTTGTATTTTGTTTTGTTACGTTTTACTGCACTGACTGTTGGATCTATGAACGTAAGCATTTCAATTCGCTGCAGGGGCGATAACATCCGCTGAATATGTGTACATGACAAAGACCATTTGATTTGATTGATGTGCTTGTTTTCATTACGTAAATGCTTCAGAATTCACAAAAAGTGACGTTATAGAGTCTCATAGAACACAACGTATCCGAT
>NW_019942979.1:236846-237672 GCF_002910315.2 Salvelinus sp. IW2-2015 | reverse complement strand
TGCACAACCAAAGGCTCTTTTAAGAGCCATTCACATTGCAATAAGAGTATTCTTCCATTTACTTAGCTATGTCAACTGCAGTTATTCAATTCACAGTTTCTCTCCCTTTGATTTCTACTTCTCAGGTGAGGGTGCTGTTCAGGTAAGGGTGTGATGTCTGTGCAAAAACAAAACAGGCTATTTTAAATCACCCATTTTGAAAAAAAATTGAACAATTAGACATAACCCTATAACCCACACCTACACACTCATGTATCAATCTGATTGATGGATTGTGTTGTGCAGTAAGCAGGCTCAGGTGTATAACTGTGGCTCCTTCCATTTTCAAAGAAAAGGCAAGAGGGCCAACCATGGAGAATAGTAAGAAACGTCATTATTTCTATAACTATGCTATATTGTTTGTCCTTGTGTGTCCGTTTTTCAGCATAAAGTCCCCTGCAGCCACTTAGTGTGGTGTGGACACCAGGTGAGGCCACACACAGATTCCTGTTGAACACTGTCGCTTTAACTACCTTATTTTCTCAATAACAGTCTCTCTTCTTCGCTTCATCCCTCTCTCCCCTTCTCCCTAAATCCTCTAGGTTCTATCAGCTGTGTCGATGAACCCCTCCTGCATCTGAACTGGCTACATAGAGGGCACAGCATGATCAGAGGTGAGAGGTCACTTTGTCAGGTCAACAGGAAGTATTATTAAAGAGATGCTTTACATTGAAATACAGATAGAGATGCAGTAGTCCCAGAGTTAATGATCCCAGGTCAGTTTATATTATACAGGAAGTATTATTAAAGAGATGCTTTACATTGAAATACAGATAGATGCAGTAGT
>NW_019942979.1:224997-230511 GCF_002910315.2 Salvelinus sp. IW2-2015 | reverse complement strand
AATTTGCAGTAAATTCTTCAGCTAGCTAGATTCTATACATCCACTGTTTCACAAAACGACAGCCTGGTTTGCTGGTTGTTTCAGGAGTCCCTAAAACAACCAGAATTACAATTTCAAACTCATGTCACAACACCCATAAAGATAGCCAGCTAGCTGGCTAAATCACGATTTTCGTAAATGAACTTTATGATAAAAAAAAAGCATAATCGTTTGTCTCAACATTAACTAACATTCCTGACAACTGTACATGTTTTTTGCATGATTCGTTATGACCTGATAATCCCTTACATTTGCTTCCATCCTAGTATTTCTGTCCACCATCTTTGATCCAGTTCAGTTCTGTGTAGGGGTACCCCTCTCTCCTAGTATTTCTGTCCGCCATCTTTGATCCAGTTCCGTTCTGTGTAGGGGTACCCCTCTCTCCTAGTATTTCTGTCCGTCATCTTTGCTGAAGAAAGTCTAACAGTCACTAGTGCAGCAGCAGCCTCTCCCGGTCCTAGTGCTGGCCCAATAGGAAGTTTAAGATGCGATGGAACGGTTGACGAAAAAAATAAATCACAGAAAAAATATATTGACTGATATTGATTTATTTAGGGGGGTGGCTAATTAATATTTTAGGCCTAGCGACGTCCCTGATTCCTACCCTTTAACTTTTTGTCTGAAAATATACCTTTTACTCAACTGCGTTACCCACTCCAGTCAGCAGATAGCGGTGTGGGACTTTAAGGCAATGCTGTTGGTGTGACATATAATCTAGTGGACGGAACGCTTCTTTCAACAGCAGCAACAGTTAGTCAGCCATCTCGGTAGCTTGCTATCCAAAATAGCCGAACCAATAAAGCTCTTTGGACACTTTCGTGTATATTACCCATTGTGTTTTAAACCCACTTCTGTCGTCTAGTTAGTTATCCGATTTAATTTAATATTTACGGTGTTGTTGTTACTAGTCAGCTAGCAGGCTGATTAAGTTAGCATTAGCCTAGCTAGCTAAGATCTCCGACCATGAGGTCTCTAAGTTACTCACCTCCTGCTAAAGAAGAGGAGGTCTGCTGGACGGAGAAAGAAGCTATCGTGAAAGAGGAGGAGGAAGAGAAAGATGTTACAATACAAGAACAAGTAGAGGGTGAGGCTGTTACCATGAAAGAAGAAGAGAAAGGCGTTTCCGTGAAAGAAGAGGAAGATACGTACAGAGTGAAAGAGGAGGAGGATGTTACTGTAAAAGAAGAGGAGGCAGAGAAAGAGGAGGATACAGTTTTTGGAGTGAAAGAGGAGGGTGAGATGACTATTACATCCAAAAATGAGGAAGAAGAGGAGGAAACTGGATATCTGGACCCGGTTTCCCAAACGCATCTTAAGACATCCAATGGTTCTAAAGGTGAACTTAGCCGTAAGATGGTTTTGAGAAACCGGGCCCTGATTAACACTAGTAAGTACTGTCTTAAATACAGAGGCACAAACGCTGCAGTTGTTGAACTGATGTTTGGTGTTAAAGGGGAAATCTGCAATTACTACATCCATATTGTGACTCTTAAATTATTTATTTATAGCCATTGATTCTTGAAGAATATAACACATACCTCATGAGCTTAGTTCAACCTTTGTACCCCATCAGAATGCCAAATAAGCTTTTTTTACTCCAACGTTTAGAAACAATGTAAACCAACACTGTATAGCCTCAACATGGTTAAAACTATAATGCTGATATCATGGATGTTAAGTCCTTGCATCCATAGGTCTGTCTATGAATTTGAGAGTAGTTACATTTCTCCAGCCCCATCCATCATCTTATTACCAAAACAGTGGTGGAGTTACAGCTTTGTTATTGTTTGAAATGCAGATTGGTTGATTGTTGTGTGGATTTTTTAAATGACAACCTAGGATTTAAACAGTTTGGTAAACAGCTGAGGGATAGGGGCTGGAGAAATGTAACCACTCTTAAATTCATAGAGAAAGCTATTGTATCAACCTTAACCCAAAACCTAGGGACCTCGTCAAGAAGTTCCGACATCTTGGTGTAACAGTTATAAGGTGTTGGCTTGACAGTCAGTGGACCCAGGTTTGAGTTCAGCTCAGGGCTACCCCCTGAATTCACTACACTATGAATACAAGGGACTGCCATCCATGATATCATAATGATAGTTTAACCAGGTTTCTAGGCTATATAGTATATTCTAGAATTCATCCATGATGTCATAAATTATAGTTTAACCAGGTTTCTAGATTATATAGTATATTCTTAGAATTCATCCATGATATCAGAATGATATTTAACCAGTTTCTAGGCTATATATTATCAGTCTAGAATTCATCCATGATGTCATAATGATAGTTTAACCAGGTTTCTAGGCTATATAGTATATTCTAGAATTGATCCATGATATCATAATGATAGTTTAACCAGGTTTCTAGGCTATATAGTATATTCTAGAATTCATCCACGATGTCATAATGATAGTTTAACCAGGTTTCTAGGATATATAGTATATTCTTGAATTCATCCATGATGTCATAATGATAGTTTAACCAGATTGAGGCTATATAGTATATTCTAGAATTGCCGGTGAAGATTTCCTGTGGGGGCAAATTGTTAGAGCTTTTAAGTTATTCTATAATTTTCAGCCAATTTTTTTCACTCCATTACATTAAAGGCGAAACATAGCCTAGATTCAATAACATTAATGAATTGGTTTGAAACCTTTGTTTTAAACCCTTCTCAAAGTTGGTGCCTTGGTGGATTTGTAAAAAAACGGTGTATTATAAAATGTTATATTATTTAACTAGGCAAGTCAGTTAAGAACAATTTCTTATTTACAATGACGGCCTACCCCGGACGATGCTGGGCCAATTGTGCGACGCCCTATTGGACTCCCAATCACGGCCGGTTGTGATACAGCCTGGAATTGAACCATGGTCAGTAGTGACGCCTCAAGCACTGAGATACAGTGCCTTAGACCGCTGYGCCACTCTGGAGYCCAACATTGACTAACATTGGTTAGCATGCATAACTTCTGGTGATTGAAGCTTACTTGTGTTCCCCCGGTGTTAGGGCAACCCCTTTCTTATTTTATATTCATGGAGTTGGAGAGAGAAGCGGGGCTTCTGTCCTCCTCAGATGAGGAAGCAAACCCCCAAGCATCTGGCAAGGTGTATCCCGGAGTGAGGGATCTTAGCACGGGTCTGAGCGACCAGTGAGCTGCTCCACAAAAACAGTACTGTGACGATATTTCGTTTTATTACGGCAAATGGGGTACTACGTCAGCCTTTGCCAGAGCACCCTGTGCCAAGTTTTCTTGACTCATACCCTGACTTTTTAAAAGGGATTTCGTGGCAATTAGCTTAGGAACCGCAATAGAATGTTACCCAGTAAAATACTACTTGAGTAAAAGTATTTGGTTTTAAATATACTTAAGTATCAAAAGTAAAAGTATGAATAATTTAAAATTCTTTATATTAAGCAAACCAGACGGCACCATTTTCTTGTTTTTGTATTTACTAGACCAGGTACTGTGTTACAGCTGCTCTCTCCTCCTCAATGCCATGTACTAGACCAGGTACTGTGTTACAGCTGCTCTCTCCTCCTCAATGNGACCAGGTACTGTGTTACAGCTGCTCTCTCCTCCTCAATGCCATGTACTGGACCAGGTACTGTGTTACAGCTGCTGAACTAGGTCATGTAGTAAAACATGACATATTATTTCCTAACCATTCGCAATGCTGGCTGAGGTACGAGTAAAACATGACATATTATTTCCTAATTGTAAAAAATGGCAAGGCTTTATCTCAGTGGGCTTTTCCATTGTTGAGGAAAGCAGGAAGTGTTGTGAGTAACAGAACTGCCTGAGATGTGGGCGAAGGGAAGCTGCTCACTCATTGGCTGTAGTGACAAGGGTCCCTCCAAAAATCTATCACTATTCCAACTGACATGTCAAATTCTCCCCCAAATCTACCACTAATAGGCCAAGCCTCCACAGACCCTGTCTTGTATTGACAAACAGAACAAATCATTTCACATTCAAATATGTAATTTAAATAGCTCAATTCAATCCAATGTGGCCTTTTTAACACAGACAGTTGTTCCTGCTGTAGATGTTATGCCTTTGTACAGATCTAGGATCAGTTCTCCACAATGCATATACAGTACCGGTCAATTGTTTGGACACACCTCCAAATTCAATGGTATTTCTTTATTTTAACTATTATCTACTTTGTAGAATAATAGTGAATACATCAAAACTATGAAATAACTCATATGGAATCATGTAGTCACCAAAAAAAGTGTTAAATAAATCAAAATATATTCTATATTTTATATTCTCCAAGTTTATCATTTTAAAAGGATAATTGATCATTAGAAAAATATTTTGCAATTATGTTAGCACAGCTGAAAACTGTTGTTCTGATTAAAGAAGCAATAAAACTGACCTTCTTTAGACTAGTTGAGTATCTGGAGCATCAGCATTTGTGGGTTCGATTACAGGCTCAAAATGGCCAGAAACAAAGAACTTTCTTCTGAAACTCGTCAGTCTATTCTTGTTCTGAGAAATTAAGGCTATTCCATGCGAGAAATTGCCAAGAAACTGAAGATCTCGTACAACGCTGTGTACTACTCCCTTCACAGAACAGCGCAAACTGGCTCTAACCAAAATAGAAAGAGGAGTGGGAGGCCCAACTGAGCACAACTGAACAAGAGGAAAAGTATATTAGTGTCTAATTTGAGAAACAGACGCCTCACAAGTTTTCAACTGGCAGCTTTATCAAATAGTACCAGCAAAACACCAATGTCAACAGTGAAGAGACGACTCCGGGATGTTGGCCTTCTAGGCAGAGTTGCAAAGAAAAATCCATATCTCAGACCGTAAAAAAAAGAAAAGATTAAGATGGGCAAAATAACACAGACATTGGGCAGAGGAAGATTGGAAAAAAGTGTTATGGACAGAGGAATCTAAGTTTGAGGGGTTCGGATCACAAACAAGAACATTCGTGAGAAGCAGGAAAAATGAAAAGATGCTGGAGGAGTGCTTGACGCCATCTGTCAGGCATGATAAAGGCAACGTGATGGTCTGGGGGTGGTAAAGTGGGAGATTTATACAGGGTAAAAGGGATCTTGAAGAAGGAAGGCTATCACTCCATTTTGCAATGCCATACCCTGTGGACGGCGCTTAACTGGAGCCAATTTCCTCCTACAACAGGACAATGACCCAAAGCACAGCTCCAAACTATGCAATAACTATTTAGGGAAGAAGCAGTCAGCTGGTATTCTGTCTATAATGGAGTGGTCAGCACAGTCACCGGATCTCAACCCTTTTGAGCTGTTGTGGGAGCAGCTTGACCGTATGATACGTAAGAACTGCCCATCAAGCCAATCCAATTTGTGGGAGATGCTTCAGGAAGCATGGGGTGAAATCTCTTCAGATTACCTCAACAAATTGACAACTAGAATGCCAGCAAGGCTGTTATTGCTGCAAATGGAGGATTCTTTGACAAAAGCAAAGTTTGAAGGACACAATTATTATT
>NW_019942979.1:218087-219367 GCF_002910315.2 Salvelinus sp. IW2-2015 | reverse complement strand
TAGGTTCAACAGGTTTGAGCAACACAGAATTTAGAACAGCCAAATGATTATAGATGATGTCCCACACGCCCTAGAGCGTCATCTACTTTGAGGGTCCATGTTCGAGAGCATGAAATCCAYGCTGAATTGTGGGTATGGTGGGCAAGGTGATTTGTAGATCAGTCAGTTGGCAGTCGCCTGCAATGTCGAACAAGCACAATACCAAACCAATCRGGTGGTTGTTTGACGAAATGAATCTTCAGACGCCATTGATCACGTGCTGCTGATAAAGTGATACAGGCATCCGCACACTGCTTAGAAGTATACAGCATAGCGATTTCGACGCATGCCTTGTAGCTCCGATATCAAACKTAACATCCCTACCGAAAAGTTGTCAAAACAAAAAGGAGCAAGCAGGTGTGATTTTCTCTTTTGTTTTGAGCCCACGGCAAKAAGTCACCAKAGCCTACCGTGCTAACGGGTTCCCACTAGATARCACAACTACAAAGTGCATGAAAGCATGAGGTTTGGCTAACKTTAGCAAGCTTGAGCTAGCCACCGAGCTAGCATACAAACTCTGTAGCACAGAGTAGATCCGCCATATGACTTTGAGAATAGTGCATTGTGGTTAGTTTAGAAGATATCCGGAAATAAGTTAAAAAATATATGTAATAACGCAAAAACATAACTGTTTGTACTTATAGGGAACCAGATCGTGACTACAACTCAGTTAATACGTTTTTAACCACACTGTGTTGTTACACTGGTGAGTAAAAACTCATGCTTCCTACACTTTTTGTCAACTGCGTTACCCACTCCAGTCAGCAGATGGCGATGTGACACTTTAAGGCAATGACAATGCTTCTTAGTCATTTGACATAATCTAAGTGACGAACTATTTCAACAGGCATCAACGACCCGTCAGCCACCCCATAGCTGCTAGACAAATAGCGAACAATAAAATGCTCTTTAGACGCTTTATGTATATAGCCACTGTGTTTTAAACCGCTTATGCTCGTCTAGTATATCCGATTTATTTCAAATACTTTTTTGTTAATTATTCAGTAGCGTTCTGGTTTAATGAGCATTACAGCTAGCAACATTCCGACCAAGGAGGTTCAACTAAGCACTCTCCCCCTAAAGAAGCGTGAAGCCCGTCTTGCTCACAGCAGGAAACGGTAAATCCTGCAAGCAATAGGAAAATGTGAATTATTATTATGTATAGTTATCATTCATCGAAAATTAGTTTGTCAGGGTGTACATTTATATCGTAAAGGAAAATTCAAACTCGAATATATTCA
>NW_019942979.1:184564-218062 GCF_002910315.2 Salvelinus sp. IW2-2015 | reverse complement strand
CTTCTTGTGAACAACGTGATCTGCTGTTGATTGAAGAGAACAGATATTTTACTAGTTCCCAAAGAATTAGAAATTAATAAAATATGATTTTAGAGTGCAATTTGAAAACTGTCAGTAATGCACATAATAATTTATCTTGAAATATGAAGAGGTAACTCCAATGACCATTTTACTCCAATGTAATTGAAAGGCTAGCCAAGTTGCGTTTAAATAGCCTAGCCAGCTACTGTACAATGTCATTGTGTTTCATAGCTAGCTAGTCCATGTACCAGTTAATACGCATTTTTGAATCATGTTTTGGCATGATTATATCATCATAAATGTTCAAATAACTAGCTTCAGCTTTGAAGAATCATTCCAATCATAATACTTTGCAACAGAAACCCAAGTGAAATTTCCCCTATTTAATACCCAAGGTCTCTCTGAATTCCAGGACACCGACAGTTATTTTTTGTTGCTTGCCATCAGGACAGCAGCTCACGTTTCTTCAGACGGCGCGTTGGGCTTGTACGTTTTAACACTGTTACCTCTATTTCGAAAATAAATACTTTATTTTCTCTCAACTGCGTTACCCACTCCAGTCAGCAGATGGGCGGTCTGAGACTTTAAGGCAATGCTGCTTAGTGTTGACGTATAATCTAGTGGACGAACGCTTATTTCAACAGCACAACATCGTCAGCCACCTCGTAGCACTTGCTAGACAAAATAGCGAACCCAAAAAGCTCTTTAGACGCTTTAGTGTTATATTACCACTGTGTTTTAAACCCACTTCGTCTAGCGTAACGTTAGTTAGTCGATATTAATTTCACTATTTACATGCTGTTTGTCTTGTATAGTCAGCCTAGAGGGACTTGATTAAGTTAGCTTAGCCTAGCTAGCTAACGTTAATCCCCGACCATGAGCTCACCAGCTTACTCTCCTGCCGTGACAGAAGGGAGTCTAGCTGGACGGAAGAAGAAAGCTTCGTCAAAGAGCGAGGGGAAGAGAGAGGCTTGTTACAATACAAATACAAGTAGAGGGTGAGGCTTTACCGTGAAAAGAAGAAGAGAAAGACATTCAGCAATGAAAAGAAGAGGAAGACTGCGTTCAGACTTGTGAAAGAGGAGGAGGATGTTACAGAAGAAAGGAGGACGGAAAAGGACGATTGCGTCTTTTGGAGTGAAGCAAGAGGAGGGGAGGATGACTGTCACATCCAAAACAGGGGAGCGAGGAAGAAGAGAGAACACTGGAATATCTGGGCCCGCGTTCCCAAACGGCAATTAGCGCATCAATGGGTTTCTACGATGAACTTAAGTCGCTAAATGCTTTGAGAAACCGTCCCTGTTAACCGAACTGTAAAGAACGATGAGCACAAACTCTGCAGTTGTTTGAAGCTGATATGTGGTGTTTAAAGGGATAATCTCAGATGCTACATTTCTATATTTTGACCGTTTTAAAATTATGTATTTATAGCCATTGATTCATTGACGAATATAACACATGCCTCATGAGGCTTGTTCAACTGTTGTACCCCATCAGAACCCCAAAATAAGCTTTTTTTACCAATGTAGAAACAATGTTAATACAACACTGGTATAGCCTCAACATGGTTAAACGTATATGTTGATATCATAGTGATGTCAGTCCTTAAATCGATCGTTGTCTATGATTAGAGGAGCGTTACATTTCTCCACCCAGTCCATCATCATTATTTACCAAAAACGTGGGGAATGACAGATTTGTCATTGTTTAAACTGCTATTGGTTGATTTTGAGTGGCTTTTTTAAAAGCAGCCAAACTAGGATTTTAAACGCAACAAAGTGGCAGCCAGAGACTTAGTTTTGGTAAACAGTTGATGATTGGGGCTGGAGAAATGTAGACCACTCTTCATTGCATAAGAAAAGTACTTTTGTCGAACCTGTAAACCCAAACCTAGGGACGCACCCACCTCGTTAAGACGTTCAGACATCTTGCTTACAGTTATCAAGGTGGTTGTCTTGACAGTCGCTGGACCAGGTTTGAGTTTCAGTCAGGGCAACCCCCTGAATTCACTACACTATGGAAAAGTGCACCAAAGAAAGAGTAGCTGGCTCATATATATTCAATCATCAGGTCATAAGTGATTAGTTTAACCAGGTTTCTAGGCTATATAGTATATTCTAGAATTCATCCATGATGTCATAATGATAGTTTAACCAGGTTTCTAGGGTATATAGTATATTCTAGAATTCATCCAGGATGTCATAATGATAGTTTAACCAGGTTTCTAGGATATATAGTATATTCTAGAATTCATCCATGAGGTCATAATGATAGTTTAACCAGGTTTCTAGGATATATAGTATATTCAAGAATTCATCCACGATGTCATAATGATAGTTTAACCAGGTTTCTAGGATATATAGTATATTCTATTATCCATCCATGATGTCATAATGATAGTTTAACCAGGTTTCTACGCTATATAGTATATTCTATAACTGCCAGTGTAGATTTCCTGTGGGGGTCAAATTGTTAGAGCTGTTGATAAGTCATTGTATAATATTCAGCCATTTTTTTTTTCATGCATGAATTGGTTTGAAACCTTTGTTTTAAACCCTTCTCAAAGTTGGTGACTTGACAGATTTGTAAAAAATTGTTTGTCATGAAACACTTTTTTATTTATTTAAATGTAACCTTTATTTAACTAGGCAAGTCAGTTAAGTTGTGGCTGTGTGGGTTAACTGCCTTGTTCAGGGGCAAAACGACAGATTTGTACCGTGTCAGCTCGGGGATTCGATCTTGCAACCTTTCGGTTACTAGTCCAACGCTCTAACCACTAGGCTATGCTGCCGCCCCAACCTAACCAGAAGAACGCCTCCGCTGCTGGACTTCGTAAATTCTGCCGTTCTGCTCCTGAAGTTTTCAATAATAGACTAATAGACTACAGATAGATAGACTAGTAATAGACTACACCAGCAGTCGGCAACCTTTTCCAGTTGGAGTGCAAATTTATCTGACCATTTCTACCAATCTGTGTGCCAGTTATGATTTTAATATGCACATTTTTGTGGAACAGTTTAATTTATAATGCAACTAGTCACAGAAAGCATACAGMCATTTTCCAACCAAATAGAGATAAAATTAATCACTAACCTTTGATATTCTTCATCAGATGACACTCCCGGGACAACATGTTACACAATACATGTATGTTTTGTTCGATCAGGTTCATATTTATATCAATAAACCTCAGTTTACATTTGGCTTTGCCTCCAAAAAATCCCGTGAATTTGCACAGAGCCACATCAATTTACAGAAATACTCATAATAAATTTGATAAAAGATACACGTATTATGCACAGATTTATAGATATACTTCTCCTTAATGCAACTGCTTTGTCAGATTTCAAAAAGCTTTACGGAAAAAGCAAACCATGCAATAATCTGAGTACTGCGCTCCGAGACCAAACAAGCCAAACATATACCCGCCATGTTGTGTAGTCAACATAAGTCAGAAATAGCATTATAAATATTCACACATTTGATGATCTTCATCAGAATACACTCCCAGGAATCCCAGTTCCCCAATAAATGTTTGATTTGTTCGATAACGTCCATAATTTATGTCCAAATACCTCCTTTTTGTTGCGCGTTAGCCCAGTAATCCAAATGCTCAATGCGCGATCGCTTAGTTCAGACAAAGTCAAAAAAGTCATATTACAGTTGGTAGAAACATGTCAAATGATGTATAGTATCAATCTTTAGGATGTTTTTATCATAGATCTTCAATAATGTTCCAACCGGAGAATCCTTTGTCTTCAGAAATGCATGGGACTCAAGCTAGCTCTCACATGAACGCGCATGGTCAGCTCATGGCACTCTGCCAGACCACTGACTCAATCCCCTCTCATTCCCCCATCCTTTACAGTAGAAGCATCAACAAGGTTCTAAAGACTGTTGACATCTAGTGGAAGCCGTAGGAAGTGCAATTTGACCCCATGGACACTGTATATTCGATAGGCAAAGAGTTGAAAAACTACAAACCTCAGATTTCCCACTTCCTGGTTGGATTTTTCTCAGGTTTTCACCTGCCATATGAGTCTGTTATACTCACAGACATCATTCAAACCGTTTTAGAAACTTCAGAGTGTTTTCTACCAAAGCTCACNTTACACCTTTATTTAAACTAGGCAAGTCAGTTAAGAACACATTCTTATTTTCAATGACGGACCTAGAACGGTGGGGTTTAAACTGTCTGTGTTCCAGGGGCAGAACAACATATTTTTTATCTTGTCAGCTCGGGGATTCAATCTTGCAACTTACGGTTAACTAGTCCAACGCTCTAACCACCTGCCTTTACTTTGCACTCCACGAGGTATCACCTGTTACGCGAATGCAGTAAGAGAGCCAAGTAAGTTGCTAGCTAGCATTAAACTTATCTTATAAAAAACAATCAATCAATCAATTCAAATCATAATCATACTGTTTAACTACACATGGTTGAGATATTACTAGTTTATCTAGCGTGTCCTGCGTTGCATATAATCGATGCGGTGCGCATTCGTGAAAAAGGACTTGTCGTTGCTCCAACGTGTACCTAACCCATAAACATCAATGCCTTTCTTAAAATCAATACACAAGTATATATTTTTAAACCTGCTATATTTAGTATTATATGCCTGCTAACATGAATTTCTTGTAACTCAGAAAATTGTGTCACTTCTCTTGCAACAGAGTCAGGGTATACGCAGCAGTCTGGGCCGCCTGGCTCATTGCGAACTGTGTGAAGACTATTTCTTCCTAACAAAGACAGCCAAACTTCGCCAAACGGGGGATGATTTAACAAAAGCGCATTGCGAAAAAAAGCACAATCGTTGCACGACTGTACCTAACCATAAACATCAAGGCCTTTCTTTTAAAATCAATACACAGAAGTATATATTTTTTAAACCTGCATATTTAGCTAAAAGAAATCCAGGTTAGCAGGCAATATTAACCAGGTGAAATTGTGTCACTTCTCTTGCGGTTCATTGCACGCAGAGTCAGGGTATATGCAACAGTTTGGGCTGCCTGGCTCGTTGCGAACTGATTTGCCAGAATTTACGTAATTATGACATAATATTGAATGTGTGCAATGTAACAGGAATAATTTTAGACTTATGGATGCCACCCGTTAGATAAAATACGGAACGGTTCCGTATTTCACGAAAGAATAAACGTTTGTTTTGAGATGATAGTTTCCGGATTCGACCATATTAATGACCCAAGGCTCGTATTTCTTGTGTGTTATTATGTATTAATTAAGATTATGCATTTGATAGAGCAGTCTGACTGAGCGATTGGTCGGACCAGCAGGCTCTAAGCAATTCATTCAAACAGCACTTTCGTGCGTTTTGCCAGCAGCTCTTCGCAATGCCTCAAGCATTGCGCTGTTTATGACTTCAAGCCTATCAACTCCCGAGATTAGGCTGGTGTAACCGATGGAAATGGCGAGCTTACGTTAGCGGGGTGCACACTAATAGCGTTTCAAACGTCACTCCTCTGAGACTTGCGACTAGTTGTTCCCCTTGCTCTGGATGGGTAATGCTGCTTCGAGGTGGCTGTGTTCGATGTTGTTCCTGGTTCAAGCCCAGGTAGAAGCGAGGGAGGAGGACGGAAGCTATACTGTACACTGGCATAAAGTGCCCATAAAGAACATCCAATAGTCAAAGGTATATGAAAATACAAATCGTATAGAGAGAAATAGTCCTATAATTCCTATAATAACTACAACCTAAACTTCTTACCTGGGAAATTGGAAGACTCATGTTAAAAGGAACCACCAGTTTCATATGTTTCATGTTCTGAGCAAGGAACTAAACGTTAGCTTCTACATGGCACATATTGCAACTTTTACTTTTCTCTCCAACACTTAGTTTTTGCATTATTTAAACCAAATTGAACATGTTTCATTATATTTGAGCTAAAATGATTTTATTGATGTATTATATTAAGTTAAAATAAGTGTTCATTCAGTATGTTGGTATTGTCCATTATTACAAATAAATAAAGTAATTAAGGGGCCGATTAATCCGGTATTGGCTTTTTTGTTGTCCTCCAGTATATACAATCAGTCAAGTATGAAGATGTCACGGTCGTAGTCTCGGGCGTTGAAAAATCAATATAATCAGAGTCGAACTCTAGCTGGAGGATCTTTGGATTGGCTTAGGCATCAAAGGGGTGTGAGGTTCAGGAACAATCCCCTTAAGGGAGAAAACAAATGGTTTATTACCGCTAGTCACGTCGTCTATCCTGTCGAACCCATAAAAATAAATGTATAATGATTAGAGAGAAGGAGGAGTGCCTAAATTGGTCATGCGATATATATACTTCGTGTTTTTGGTGGAATCAGTTTTTGTCTAATAGGGCAGTGTATTGATCCACCCTGGGAGAGAAATACACTTGGATTAACCGACTTTCCATGCGTGTCCATTGACTTATTTACTTCTGAGAATTAAGAACCTAACAACACAAACAAAATCAAATTTGATATGAGACACATGACACATGGTTAGCAGATTTTATTTGCGAGTGTAGCTAAGATAACTAACAGGTTGTCGGCAATTATCTGAGTGGTAACATATCGTTACTCGAGGCAAACCAGCACTTCCTTACAGAGAGATGCAGTAAGCAATCAAGAGAGAAGATGGGTGAACACCTAAAATGGAGGCTGGTGGGAAGAGCAGCTATAAGAGGATGGTTACAATTGAAAAGGGCTGGAACGATATCAAGCACAATATCGCACATATTGAAAAACCAGCGTTTTGGACCTCCGTTCCATGTAATTTACCATGACAAGCCCATTACAACTTGAGCCCGCCCTCATATAGTTTCTCTCCCAAGCCAGGCCGTCAGACTGGTGAACACCCCAACTTCCTCGGTACCGATCGATATTAAAAACGGTCCTTCATAATTCTGGATCATACTATGATAAACTTCAGTGTTGTGTAAATTATCAAGATATGAACATTTCTCTTTTCACTGTCATTTCTTGCTCTGCCTCTAAGGAAGCGTATATGCCTAAGTTAGAGCCTAGCATCTCTATGTGTCACGTACCAGCATGTGGCACACAGAATCCAACTGAAATGACAAAAACATTAACTCCCAGAGTTGCCGTCACCCTAGGTCGCATCTTGCTGGGAACTGGCTGGGACCTTGTCTTTGGCGCCTCTGTAGCTCTATGCTCATGTGCTCTCCCTGTTCTCTCGCAGGTTCTCAGGCTGAGCCAAAGGCACACGCTGGTCTCCTGTGGACGCCATAGTCAATCAAAGCCGTGTGGGTGTTAAAAGATTATATAGGACAAATGAGTGTTAATCTGTCTGTTTCTCACATGTTATAACATAGTGCAATTACAAGCAATACCAATTTAATAAAATCAATCAATTAGCAATTAATTTTTTTTGTAAATATAGTAGCTATATATTTAGAAGTAAGTTGTGCTAAAGTATCTAATAGTAGCTACCTAAGCTTAAGGAGACTGAGAAGAGGTAGCCTTCCCTAACGAGGATGAGCTACAACACACCCAAGAGTCAAGATAACAAGTTATACAATGAACCCAAAAATGTTTAAAACATTAATAAAACCGATAATTTGTATACTGTATTAATATTATGCATTATTGATACAATTATTGTTGTTAGTTACCGTGAATGTACACCTCTGACTTGTAAACAATAGTATCACAAGAATCTGTCTGAAGCTACCGTAAATGTGGCACTTTGACCTTTTGTTATGTTGTACTGAAGGGGCTTGTGGGAAATAGGTTTCTAGGTCTATGTCCTCAGTGATGAGAACAGGCTTTCTTTCTCTTCGTTTAAATAATCATTCAAATTCCTCAAACAATTGATACTATTAACTATTTTCTATACTAGGCCGTTCAAAAATTGACAATAGTTTGTTATAATTTCTTACGAGAGAGTTATACCAAAAAAATCTATGGAGTAATCTGTGCGGTCCTCCTGATCCAAAGCGCGTGACTTCCCCTCATCCACATGCACGACTACACTAACCTAGAGAGCGAGGCGTTTTTTTTTTTTTTTAAAAAAACCCCACAGGAAAAAAGCCCAGTGGAAAAGTATAAACAAAGGCTAATACAGCAACCAAAGGACTACTTTTGTGAATGAACTAGAAATTAGAACTTAGCGTGTGCATTGGCGACTATTTCCCATGCTTTTAAGAAAAATTGTCATGATCTATTTTCGAGACATTTGGTTTCGTGCTGTGCTAGGGGTTAGCTTTCAGTAATGTCCTTTTGTGATGTTTTTGATGCAAAGCTGAGTCGGCCTGTAATTGTTGCCAGTGATTGTTTCACGCTGCTTTAATCAAGGTAAGTGTGCTTGACTTATAGTTTCCATTTAAGAAAGGATTTTAGGAAACTTTTCCCCAGAAAGAACTTTGATTACACAGAAAGGTAATACATCATCAATGTTTACACTTGAATCCAAAGACAAAGCATTGACAATTAACACACCTCTGATCACCAGTCATCTATCCCAGGCCAGGTGTTGGCCGTTCTCTCCCGGGCAGGTGTTTGGCCATTCTCTCCGGGCCAGGTGCTGGCCGTTTCTGCCGTAAGAGGCCAGGGAAAACAAATTTGTCGATCCTAGGTATGGATACAAAGATGAAGCCACTGGATTAGGCATGACAATTTAGCATTACTGGGGAAACTCCTAGGCAGTAAGTAGCGCCTTGAGTGGTAATCCAGATTGTAATCAACATTGTATTGTCTGTGTGGCTCAAGTTGTATAGAGCATGGCATGGGTTGCAACGCCAGCGGTTAGAGGGTTCGATTCCCATGGGGGACAGTATGAAAAAATATATTTGCACTCAACTACTTGCAAGTTGCTCATAGAATAGTTTTAACTAGGCAAGTCAGTTAAGAACCAAATTCTTATTTACAATGACTAGCCAAACCCGGATGACGCTGGGACCAATTGTGCAGCGGTTTGTGATTACAGCCTAGCATTGAACCAAGGTCGTAAGTGACGCCTCTAGGCACGTTGGATGCAGGCCTTAGACCGCTGCCGCCACTCAGGAGCGTTTGCAAATAACAATATAAAAGTTTTTTTAAATACCAAACCTTTGCTGCCATTCCAGGAAATTTGGTAATAGCGGCATTGAACACAGGGTGGTTGGCTTTTTCAAACCAAACACTGATACACTGAAATCCGAAGGTAGCAATGGTACCAAGTGCTTGTAAAATCCCATAGAGATGCTAACTAAAATGCTAATGAGCGGCATTGCGAACATTTCGTATACAGTTTCTGACCTAACTATTTACAAGTAACTCAAAAAATGCTCTTCACAGTTTGTTTGCACGCACACAAAAAATATTAGCCAGGAGGGGATTCTCTGCTATTACCAAGAAAATGTTGATTTGGGAAGAAGCGTAACCACGTTAGCTAGATAGATAAAAGCTACTAAATTAGCAAACAAATGCACAACTGCAGACATTTAGCAACATTCTTAGTCAGTTAACTTAATAGTTATAAGATATCTAGCTTGGGCAAGCATTTTAGTTGTAATTCCATACTGTAGATCAACCTGGCGCATGTTGCCACAAAGTGAGTGACTCCAAGGCTCGGTCTCTCATGTTGGTGCTTGTAAACGAACACCAAGGGGTGGCACGTGGACTGGAAACTACATAAGCTTCATAATAATGTGGTAGGTGAAATGAAAGACGCAGTTTCTTTATCTTCCTAACGTATTGCACAAGTTGACTGGCAGGGTATTTACGTGTAAAAAGTTGCTACAAATATTCAAAATTTATTTAAAAAACTTTTAAAATAAATTCGTT
The DNA here is from genome assembly GCF_002910315.2 of Salvelinus sp. IW2-2015. Classification (NCBI taxonomy): domain Eukaryota; kingdom Metazoa; phylum Chordata; class Actinopteri; order Salmoniformes; family Salmonidae; genus Salvelinus; species Salvelinus sp. IW2-2015. Next base: position 208,266 of record NW_019942979.1, on the reverse strand, counting down.
TCAATGGTATATTACGCTATTGAAAACATCCAGTGGCTTTTTGCAACTACCTGGTTATACATATACCGCCAAGCCTACTAGGACAGCAGTTGAGTTAGCCTGATTGTTTCATTCCTATTGTCCATTTTACCTTTACCTGTCCTGATTTTTAACTTCGGGATAGGTGTCCCTTCCAACGGGAACGGTTTGAGCTAACGTAGGCTAATGCGATTAGCATTTGAAGTTGGAAGTAACAAAACATTTCCCAGGACATAGACATATCTGATATGGCAGAAAGCTTACATTCTTGGTGCATCTAACTGCACTGTCCATTTTACACTAGCTATTACAGTGAAAGTATACCATGCTATTGTTTGAGGAAGAGTGCACAATTTTGAACATGAAAAGTTATTAATAAAACCAAATTATGTGCACATTTGGGCAGTCTTTGATACCAAAATGTGAACAGGAAATGCAGTGTTCATGGATCAGTCTAAAACTTTGCACATACACTGATATGCCATCTAGTGGCCAAATCTAAATTGCACCTGGGTGCGAAATAAATACATTATTGGCCTTTCTCTTGCATTTTCAAAGATGATGGTACAAAACAAATACAAAAGAAACGGTTATTTTTTTTCTTTGGATATTATCTTTTACCAGATCATATTGTGTTATATTCTACTAAAATTCCTTTCACATTCCATACAACTCAAAAGTGTTTCCTTTAAATTGGTACCAAGAATATGCATATCCTTGCTTCAGGGCCTGAGCTACAGCAGTTAGATTTGGGTATGTAATTTAGGCCAAAAATTGCGAAAAAAGGGGCTAATCCTTAAGATTTCTTAAGATTATATTTGTTCAAATGCCATATTCGAAGCACTTTAATTTTTTTTGGTTGGGCGCAATTTAGGTTTACGCTATATTGATTCGGAGAAACGTGCATGATGTAAAAAGGGTCTGTCTCATGACATTGTCATAAATTTTGATCTCTACTCCAGCCTTGTATTCTTACAGAAAAGGCCATATTTACTTCTTTCACCTTATGCCTATAGGCTACTTGAATTTATGTTAGATATGCATTTGTTGACGGAATGTTGAGTGCCGCAAGCGGTTCGTCTCTCCAACAGCACCCTGGAGAGGGACAACTCGGCATGGACAAGAAAAATATTGGTTGTTCCCGCTTTTGACAAATGAGCACTGGTTATCACATGGCGGCAATCGGCATTCACCTTAAATAGCCCATGTGCCAAAGGCGTGAGATAAAATTGTTCATTCTTTTTTTGGGCAGAGCTTATGTGACGTTTTTATGGTTGTTGGTACATCCTTGGTCAGTTTAGCTTGGAAAATGCCACCCCTCGTCAATCTGCCCACAGATGTAAAAAATCTGCCTAATCCTGCCTAATGGGTGGGCCGGCCCTGTTCTTTCCCCCTTTTCAGATGAATCTCTTGGTAGCTCTCTGTCTTTCTGTGAGCTCCATTGGCCCCCGCACCCTGGTTCTGCACCGAGGCTCTTGGCACCCCCCGTCCCCACACCCTCCCAGGCGTGGCGCCCCCATAAACCCGGGGACAGGGAGTCGGACAGAGAAGGGGAGAGGACTCACCATGAGGGAAACAGTCAGCTACACAGAGAGGAGACATGTGCGAGGTGAGTGGAGATGTGTGTTGAGATGAGTTTGAAGGGCTGAACGGACAGAATTAGAAATGAACATTGACTAATTTGTTTTTGTCTAATAACTATTCCTTTCTGGTCATCTGCGTTTTTCTCCCCTCTCTTCCCTTTCATCACTCCACTTCTCACTTCTCTCTTACTACACTCACTCTCTCTCTCATTTCACTCCTGTCTCTCTCCATCTCTTTCAGGGCTGCGTTCTCTCCCAGCGTCTCCACCCTGGCTTCGTCTGTGTGGACAGTGAGACAGGCACTCCGCGTTCCTCAGCCACCAACAACTGAGGAACAACCCCAGCTCTTCAGTGTGGTCCGCCAGGCCTGCGTACGCGAGCCTCAGCTGTGAGGTAAACCACCTGTGTAGGTTGTGTGTGTTGTATTGTTCCGTGAGTGTGCCTGTTGCCATTTTTCTTGCATTAAGACTTCATGACTGTTTGTCAATACAATAAGCCTTAGTTTAAGGATGCAGGTAACCTAGAGTAACGAAAAGGTTGCTGGTTCAATACCCAAGCCGACAAGGTAAAGGAATCTGTCAATGGTGCCTTGCGCAGGCATTTAACCCTAATTTTCTCCAGGAGGTTTGCTGTACTATGCTGTACTTATGGTGACCCTATAAAACAAGGACATTCACTCGCAGCTAGTCCGTGTATGTGACAAATATTATCCAGGGGTCTCCAACCTTTTCTAGCGTGAGGCTACTTAAAAAAAAAAAAATTGCAAAGCTACTAAGTTTATTTTCACGCTTTCAAATTAGGCACATTTTTCTTCTCTCCTCTGCAACTCTTCCCCGGGTTCCTTATGTGTACAATTAGCAAAGTATGCACTATGTTATTCTGTCAATATACCCTGGCATAATAATAATTGGTTAAACAACTCTAAGGGGGGCCCTTCATATTTTAAATACAGTTTGAAGTCGGAAGTTTACATACACTTAGGGTTGGAGTCATTTAAAACTTCTGTTTTTCAACCACTCCACAAATTTCTTGTTAACAAACAATATTTGGCAAGTCGGTTAGGACATCTACTTTGTGCATTGACACAAGGTAATTTTTCCAAACAATTGTTTACAGACAGATATATTTCACTTATAATTTCACTGTATCACAATTCCAGTGGGTCAGAAGTTACCATACACTAAGTCTGACTGGTCTTTAAACAGCTTGGAAAATTCCAGAAAATTATCTTTGTTCTGGCTTTAGAAGCTTCTGATGGCTAATTGACATCATTTGAGTCAAATTGCGAAGGTGTACCTGTGGATGTATTTCAAGCCTACCTTCAAACTCAGTGCCTCTTTGCTTGACATCATGGGAAAATTCAAAAAGAAATCAGCCAAACCTCAGAATTTTTTTTTTAGACCTCCACAAAGTTTGGTTATCCTTGGGAGCAAATTTTCCAAATGCCTGACCGTACCACGATTTCATCTGTAACAAACAATAGTATAAACACCATGGGACCATGCAGTAGGTGTCTACTGCCCTAGGAAGGAGATGTGTTAAATCTCCTCTAAAAAAAAAAAAAAAAAGATTTCCGATTGTTATGAAAACTTGAAATCGGCCCTAATTAATCGGCCATTCCGATTAATCGGTCGACCTCTAATCTCCACCCGTATCCCCTATAGCAATCCTGTGACTTCCTCCTGTCCACCCAACACATTCCAAAGCCATCTGGCTCCTACAGATAACCATTAACTTCTGATGTAAAAACCAGTCTCTATCACTCCTCAGATACTATACTTCTGAGTATAATAATGTTCCAAGTTTAACCCAGAATCTAACAGTGTATTCATCAGACAGTATGATCTCTCTGAGATCTGCTTGTATTATTACCTGTTATTACCTTTGTATTATCTCTCTATTTTCTTTCTCTCTACATTGTTGGGAAGGGCCCGTAAGTAAACATTTCACTGTTAGTCTACACCTGTTGTTTACCAAGCACGGGACTAATAACATTTGATTTGATATTTGGGAGAAAGCAGTGTTTTTCCCACTTGTTACTCCTCCACTCTCTCTGAAAGCTCCTGGTAGAAGTTGTTCTGAAGCACAGAGTATCAGCTCACTGTCGCTAACTTCTAAGGAAAACACAGAACTAAMCTAGGTCAGTGTCYAGGGCTGGGTTCTTCCTACTCCTACTTTTGGGAAAGGGAGAATCCAACCAAACTGTCTGTGTACCCCCTCTAGTGTCATTAGGTTGCAAGCCAAGTCAGTCCAGTCCAAATGTTGTCAGTGCCAAGAAYGGATGGAATTASACGTGCAATGTTTTATGCACTATYATACTTCTTATGGGAAACCCCTCCTGYAAGGACAAAATATGTGCCTTACACACCAGTAATACTGCAGATGTGTGTCATATACTGTGTAACATTCATGTTGGGAAATCAGTGACAGCTAATACGTTGGGAGATTTATGAATGGAAAGGCAATAATGCACTTGTCAAACTCGTTCCACGGAGGAACGAGTGTTTGCAGGTTTTCACTCCTCCCTTGTTGATGAATTAACAACCCTGTTGTCTAGGTATTAATTGAAAGTAAAAACTAAAAACCAGCAGACACTAGGTCCTCCATGGAATGAGTTTGACACCCCTGACATAATGAGTCCTGGTTGTCCTAATCAGAAGTTGCACAACAACAGGCTCATTAAATCCTCAACTATGACATCATTCAAGGTGTGCCGGTATGTGATTTAGATTAGATATCACTCTCATCAGTTTTCAGAAATATAATTGTTTTAAGAGTTTTCATTGGTAGTTATATAGTTTTATTGGGCCTATGATTTGAAATGATTCCCCTCACATAGGGAAGAGCAGGACGCCACTGTTGGCGTTGAGGTTATCTGAATCATCATCCAGCCCCCTGCCTGAGGGGAGACTCATGTAGACCACACCCACCTGCAGCTCTAGAGTCACTGCATTTACCACAAATCTACCATTTCCACAAGGATTGTGTGCATAATTAAACATGATTAACTTGTCATTCTTGTATATGTAAACACCAATGTCTCCTGGGCTAGGGGCATCACTGGCAGTGAATCTGATTTAGTCGACTTTTATCTGCACCAGAGCAGAAACCGAAACAGGAAGAGATCAACAATTTCCATCAGCACTCAGTAACATTAGCTGGCCCAGAATGTACTCTCATGTCCATACATGTAGGTAGGTAGGTAGTTGTAGCTATTACCTGTAAGTGAGTTGTAGGCCTTTCCGATTTGTTGGGGAAGACTTTACTGTAGACCAGTGGGACATTTACATTTACATTTAAGTCATTTAGCAGACGCTCTTATCCAGAGCGACTTACAAATTGGAAAGTTCATACATATTCATCCTGGTCCCCCCGTGGGGAATGAACCCACAACCCTGGCGTTGCAAGCGCCATGCTCTACCAACTGAGCCACGGGACGTCAGCATTGAAGGGTCCTATCCTCCCAGAGTAAGTCAAAGCAGCGTAGAATGACACTTTTTTGCCTGTCTGTGAATACAGTTTCATGTATGTTATTTCACATTATATGATATAGTATACACAGTAATCCTACACCTGTGAAGAAAATGTGAATGTCGCGCAGTGACTACATTTGTGTGTTTTCTAACCTGCATTCTCCTTCTTCAGCTCCTCCACCTCTCTCACTGGCACTCAGTCTGGCCTCCTGGGCTAGAGAGACATTTCAGAGCAAATATGAACTCTTCAATGATCTGTCATCATTAAGCTCTTTCAGTACTGTACCTGAGTTCTCATTCTCACTGGCTGTCCCTGGCCTGCATGGCTGAAAGTTCTGCTGCTTGGACTGGAATTAAAAAGAACAAAAACAGAGAACATATTTTGAGAGCTGTAGATCCTTAAACTGTTAGAATGATAATTTAATACAAATTCTATATTATCTTTTCGGCTCTTTAATATTATTTTGGAGACTGCAATAACATACAGAACAATATGCTATTTTGTTCATTGTCTGTTCAATTTAAATATTAGCTAATCATTTTTATTTACCTGCATTGGCTCCACCTTGTTCTTGTGGAAGTGCAGTTCAGTCTTAGTGACTCAGCTCCACTCTCTGGTTCACCACCTCTTTCTGCAGCTCCTCCACCTGACTCTCACTAGCTGTCACTCTGGCCCCATGTTCCTCAGCTCCACTCTCTGTTCCACCACCATGTTCCTCAGCTCCTCTCTCTGTCCCACCACCATGTTCCTCAGCTCCACTCAATTCAATTCAATTCAAGGGGCTTTATTGGCATGGGAAACATGTGTTAACATTGCCAAAGCAAGTGAGTTAGATAATATACAAAAGTGAAATAAACAATACATATTAACAGTAAACATTACACACACAGAAGTTTCAAAACAAAAAAGACATTACAAATGTCATATTATATATATACAGTGTTGTAACAATGTACAATTGGTTAAAGCTCTCTCAATTCAATTCAAGGGGCTTTATTGGCATGGGAAACATGTGTTAACATTGCCAAAACATTGCCACTCTCTGTTCCACCACAATGTTCCCTCAGTTCCACTCTCTGTTCCACCACCATGTTCCTCAGCTCCACTCTCGTTCCACCACCATGTTCCTAGCTCCACTCTCTGTTCCACACCATGTTCCTCAGTTCCACTCTCTGTTCCACCACCATGTTCCTCAGCTCCACTCTCTGTTCCACCACCATGTTCCCTCAGCTCCACTCTCTGTTCCACCACCATGTTCTCAGCTCCACTCTCTGTTCCACACCATGTTCCTCAGCTCCACTCTCTGTTCCACCACCATGTTCCTCAGCTCCTCTCTGTTCCACCACCATCTCTCTCAGCCCTTCAGTTCAGTAAAGACTTGGTCAGGTTGGCTGGTCTGGCAGGTTGCGTGTCTGGGGTTCATTTCGGGGTCATCATGACCTTGTTGAGTGATGTCATTCTCCCTGACTGCTCCAATCTCTCCATGAGCCCATGAACTAATCTATTTAGTCTACGGGCTCAGCGACCTCCCCCTTCTTTAACAGTATATACACATGGGTCTTGGTGGACCTATACATGGGAATTTAAAATGTGTTCTCAATGTAAAACTAGGTAATCCAAGGACACTGATAACACAGAGAACACTGGGAAGGACAAACTACCATACAGATATTATATAGGCCATACAGATATTATATGTTGTTTTGTAACTGACTTTGGGTGAGACATGCTGCTAAATAACTACCCCCCCCCCCCCCCTCTCTCTCTGATGTACCAGGCCAGGAGGAGGGAGCAGGTGTCTGTCAGTTCTTCCTGTTGGGAAAGTGTCGTTTTGAAAACAGGTGTCGTCGATCTCACAGGTCTGTAGCTAACACGATCACCACCGACCTGTAAGAAAATTATGTTATATACCACAACTATGACAGGGCAATGGCTAAGTAACATTGCATTTCGACTTTTGATGGTGCCATGATGCCATTGTTACTGTGATGTCTAAACATGCCTTTACATTCATGCAATTTTTAACAAGCATGATTTAAATTGTCTGATGCATAATGTTTGTGCAGCCCTAGAACAACTGAAAATGCCCAGGGGTGGGGCTAATATTTACTCAATGTTCAGTATATTTCAGACTTCTAACCACTTGAACAACTAAATAAGACTGAAAGACAGAAATCTTCAAAGCATATAGCTGCCAGCCCTAAACAGATGGCCCTCAGAATCTCAGAGTCCTCCCTCTCATCGCTAATCCTTCTGCCTGGCGACAGTGGAATCTTCAGAAGAATATATTGTTTTTCCTCCTGTGAGAAGCAGCATCTGTGGTATTGGCTCTGTCTGCCCTCACAGCAAACAGAGCCTCTGAACCAAGTGGGAATCAAGTCATGTAGCACYAGTAGAAATATAATAGATAGGTAGTTAATTCCATMGGATAAGAAAGTRAAGAGGTAGAATAGCAGAGTTAAATGAATGTATCTGTTTAGACATCTAGATAAACTTCTTAAAATACATCCATCTGAAGGTSAMTGTCCTATCAGTAKGAGGAAGAACKAACAGGTTAGCTCTTACATTGACCAGAGTGATGAATACAATCCCTCTTTCTCAGCACTCCAACATTAGACGACCCAGAGGCTGTTATAGAMMAGGAAAACAGGAAGRAGGGAGAAAAAGAGGGAAAACTCAAGAAGAAAGCAATAGGGAATAAAACAAACCAGMCAAAAGACACAGAGGGAAAAGGTACAATTTCCCTCCATTAAATCTAACTGAACATATGAGAACCCACTAAAATACCTGTTTACTGCAAACTAAGTATAACAAACTAACAAAGTGTTTCTCCCCTCAGGATCAACCAAGAAGCCCCGCATGCGTACAGCCGATGACGTCATCTCTCGGATCCTGTGGGACCCGTCAGTGGAGCCGGCGGACTTTGTGGTGGGGTACGTGGACCGCTTCCTTGGGGTGCTGGAGCGGCCCTTCTCTGAGTTCAACTGGGACACCGACCCCTGCGATTGTGACTACTCCTCTGAGCTAGCCCTGCCCAGACAYAGGATTCAGTACTTCACCCATAGAGGGCGTAGAGTCTGGGACCGCAACAACAGGACTGACAGGGTGTTTGGATCCACTGGACAGTGTCTGGCGCCCCCCTTTGGGCAGGAGGAGGAGCAAGAGCAGGGTAAGAGAGGGCGAGGAAGGGTGGAAGGTAGGGAGAGAGGGCAGGAAAGGAAGGCGAGAGGGCGAGGGAGGAAGGTAGAGAGGGAGAGGGAGGGAGGGGAGAAAGGTAGGGAGAGAGGCTAGGGAGGTAGGGAGGAGGGTAGGGAGGAAGAGAAGGCGAGGGGAGGGGTGGGAGAGGGAGGAGAGGGTGAGGAAGTTAGGGCGGAGGGAGGGGGCGAGGGAGGGTGGGTAGAGGGCGAGCAGGGAGGAGGGGAGAGAGGTAGGGAGAGAGGGCGAGGGATGAGGCGAGAGAGGCTAGGAAGAGAAGGCGAGGGGAGAGGGTCGAGAGAGGGGGGTGAGGAAGTAGGGAGAGAGAAGGGAGGAAGTAGGGAGAGAGGTGAGGTAAGGTAGGAGAGAGGGGTGAGGAAGGTAGGGAGAGAGGGCGAGGAAGGTAGGGAGAGAGGGAGGGAGGTAGAGAGGGGCGGTAGGGAGAGAGGGGGAGGGAGGAAGGTTGGGATTTCCACAGCTCTAGAACCTGGATTAACATACTGTTCTACTTCACTTTGCTAGTCTATAACATGTTTTTGTCATAATGTTTGGTTAACCTTCAAAATCTGCTTGTTTATTGGCAGGGACACAAGATGTTGAACAACAAGACCCAAAAAACGACCACCGTGAATCAAGAGAAGAACAAGATGGCGTCATCACTACAGAGGAGGGAGAAGAGAGTGACGAGTCCCTGATAAAACAGGATGTTGAAAACGGACACATGGAGGAAAGAAATCAGAGCAAGACAAGTATTCAGATGCCTGAGTCGACCAGACCAGGCACAGGAAGTACTCCACTGAACCAACAGGAAGCAGGAAGAGAATCAGAACCCTCGGAAGAGGAAGTTGGGAAGGATTCCGTTTTAGTCGTCATAGCAGACCAGATGTCTCTATCCCAGAGAGAAAGCGAGAGCAGGGGGGAGGAAGGTGAGAAGGAGGAAGAATGGAAAGATTACTGGGATGGAGAGAAAGGCCCAGACCTAGCCCAGTGTCCGTCTGTGCCTGTGGAGCAGAGAACAGAGAGGGGTGGAGGCCGGCCTTCCAAACGTAAGCCCACCCACTTCATCACCTTCCGGGCCAACACTCCCTCCATCCTCTCCTCCTTCCAGCACCTTCAGGAGGAGCTCACCTCCCTCCTCCCCTCATCCGCCCCTCATTGGTTGCCCCCCTCCTCCCTCCACGTCACCCTCTGTCTCCTGGTCCTCCCCGGCCCAGCCGAGGTCACTGCTGCTGGGGAGATGCTCCAACGCTTCGCCTACCTGGACCGCAACCCCCCTGTGGCYGTCTCCTTMCCCCTGAAACTGAAGMACTTTGGTGGGAAGGTTCTCTACCTGAGCCCCCAGCCTCAGCCCCACCTCCAGCAGCTRAAYGCTGGCCTACAGGAGGCCTTCAGAGAGCAGGGCTGGCTGCACAGGGACTCCTTCAACCCACGCTACCATCTCACCCTGGCCAAGGTGAAGGACCGGGAGGGGGCGAGGGTGTTTGAGGGGGTGGGGGAGCTGAAGGTGGGTAAGGGGGTGAATTTTGGGCGACTGCCTATAAATAGGCTACAYCTGTGTAGCATGGGGATGACTGGGGATGGGTTTTATGAGACACTGTGTTTGGTCAATCTTCGGTGAGAGGTAGGTGTGTGTTTGTTTAGGTATGGAGGTGCTATTTTACAAAGCACAGAACCCACATTTCCACACCTCACAGTCTCCATAGTTTTACATTTAAAGGTGCAATATGCAGAAATCGCNTATGGAGGTGCTATTTTACAAAGCACAGAACCCACATTTCCACACCTCACAGTCTCCATAGTTTTACATTTAAAGGTGCAATATGCAGAAATCGCCCCGCCATTTCCTGGTTGCTGAAATTCAAATAGTTTGCCTAAGTTCAGTTTGTGACAAAACAAGCAATCATTGCTGGTTTTGTGTAGAGAGTCATTGTACCATCTAAACCGCTGTGAAATATCTTTTGATATAAAATATTGTATTTTCAGCTTTCTGAAGCTGGTGTACAAAACCGGAAGTAAAAGACACAACAATGAAACTTAAGAATGGGGAGCATAGAAATACCACACAGAACAGATCTACCACTTCTTAGATTTCAATGACAATGACAGATCTATAACTCACATTTCTATGTGAATTTGGTCGCTCTTCCTAAAAGTTTCGTATTGCAGCTTGAAAATTACTCCATTGATTAAAATATGAAATCCCAATGTTCCTGAAGTGCCTCTATCTGCTACGGACCATGATGAAGTAGCTGTAATTGTAATGACTAATTTACTGTACCTTGTTGTTAAGAAGAAAAATGCTATTACAACCTCTTTGCAATAAGGAATTGAGACCAAAAGCTCAAGAGAAGTTTCAAGTGTTTATTACCAAGAGAATCCCCGTCCATCTTCTGTTCTGGGCCTGACCCTGCTCTCTGATCCTAGGTAATTTCCTGTTATCTGATTAGGTCAACAACCTTTCTAAATGAGCATACACACAGTTTCATGGCCTGAACACCATTAATACTCACAGTAATCATTCACTACACAGGATACAAACAAACTACAGTTTAACTTGAAACATGTTACATTTTAATAGAATCCATCAATGTCTATAGCTTTCACAGGGAGGGACACCCACATTACATTTAATTTAGCAGACTTTATTACTGATGTAATAATGTAATGTATTTAATATAATAATGGCTGAAATATTATCTTTCCATCATGGTAACTGCATCTCAACCAATCAATTCTTACTTTGCAGCTACAGAGATGATTTTATAATTGTAATAAGATTMATTTAATATGAATATTTTAATATAATCCAACAGAAACCCACTGATCACTGCTACGTTGATCATGTAAAATGTCTGCTTTTACAAAGAATTATGACCTTTTGGATTTGGTTTGCCAAGGACATTAAATATTGAACTTGTAATTTTTGTGAATGTCTGAGTGGTGATATTTCTGTGTAACAGCAGAGGGATGGAGGGAGGATAGAGAGAGAGGAGAGGGATAGAGAGCTGGATGGACAAAGGAGAGAGAGGGATGGGGAGAGGGAGGGATGGAGAGAGGAGCGGGAGGGATGAGAAAGGAGAGAGAGGGATGGAGAGGAGCGAGAGATGGAGAGGGGGATGGAGAGTGAAGAGGGACGGATGTCAAAGGAGAGAGAGGGACAAAGGGAGGATAGGATGAGGGGCTTGAGAGAGGAGATAGAGGGGAGAGGATGGCTGCTACAGTATAGTGCTGGGTCTGAATGAGAGCCATGGAGGCACGGTTAACTCTGAGTAATTCTTGCATACGTAATTTAATTTTCTGTCTCTCCCCCCTTTTCCTCCTAGATACACGCACACTAGTGTGTTCTCTCTCTCACTCCCGTACGCTCCCTTGCTCGCATTATCTCTCTGACTCCCTTCCCCCACTCCCTTTCAGTGACACAGAAAAACGAACGCCACCCCTCCCTCTCGCTCTCTCGTTCTCCCCCATCCTCCAATGGCACATAAACACCCTGGTCTCTCATTCCACCCGCTCTTTCTTTGTTTTTATTGTTTATTTGTAATCCCCCTCTTTTTCAGTCAAATCACCCACGGTCATGGAAGATCATCTCATCTTTCCATCACTCTCATTCTCTCCATCTCTGCTTTTTCTGSTTGTTGTTGAATCATGGTGTTGATACTATTTTGCAGTCTCCACTCAACTGGTTTTGCAACTCCCCTCTCCCTCTATTCATCGCTCACCCTCCCTCCATCCCTCCCTCTTTCTCTCACATTCCCTCACTGCCCAGTTGACAACCCATCTTTTTTCCTATTCACAATATCTTTGTTGCTCCCTCCCTCCCCTTCTCTCTTGCTCTCAGTATCCATCTAAGTGGTGTGCTTATTTGCTTCTGCCTAAATATATGTGCATCTCTACCTCTCCCTCTCCCTTCCTCTCTGCACAACACAGCCAAACACTGCCCTGCCTAACCACACAGGAGATTTCTTCAACAAATATTTTGTGGATTTTTTGTGCAGAAATCTGAAATGTGACTCAAACTCGAATAATTGGATCTTTTCTCGTTTTGTATGTTTGCATTTAGACAATCGTAGATTTTTTTGTGCTGATTTGTTGATTTTGGTCAGATTTTTKCCTCCTAATCTGAGAGTGTAGAGATTGGTATGTTGTGTGTGTGACTGGGTGTTGATGGGGGTTTCAGTTAGAGCTGTGTCTGTATCGCCYAGCAGCATCATCATTTGTGTGAGCTGAGAGTGGACGGAGCCCTAATCCCCGTCAACAGATTCATTATCGCTGGGCACAATCGTGTCGTTGCCTTGTTGTGAAGTCGCCTGGCTGAGCGATCTGCTGCCTGCATGGGGTTCCGACATGACGATAAGGGTCCCTCTGGGGTGTCTTCTCAATCCTAATCCCTCTCTCTCCTCCCTCTCTCTCCTCTCTCTCTTGCGCTGAGGGCTCCTCTCTTATCCATCAACACAATCACCTCTCCACTGTTACCAGACAACCATACAATCACAGGCTGTTTAATATTTCAAAAACAAAAACAGACCTTGTTGTTTATTTACATTTTACATATTTTTGGGGTTCATGTCCCTAAACCTATATATTTCAGGATCAGTTTTTTTCCCAAGAGGATCTAGCGTTGATGGTTGGCAACAGTATACCTCAGTGAGTGTGTAGATATTTGACGGAACACCAGAGAAGAGCAAGAGATAGCAGAACACCCTCCCAACGCTACAGTCAAAGGTAAGAAACGGATCACACTTCAATCACTCATTCACCATGGGTGAATTGTCTGTGTATTCTACAAGATTAATGGGCAGTCAAGTGAAATAGATTCATCATGCACTGTTAGACCATTGCAATTTATGTTCAATGATGGAAGGTGGAGAGAAGCCTGGGTTTTACATCAAATGTTTGGATTTTTACGCAATGTGTGTGAAGTGGCTGATGTTGAAATTAGGAAATGATTTATAAACATTGAGGTTGAACCATGTTAGTTTGATTCACTCTGTTTTGGATTGTTTTGTCAATCTCTCTACTTTATCATAGTTGATAAGATATATTTTATTTATRTTAATAAAATATCACATTGTATCCACTGAATAGTTTGCTTAGCTTCATCTTCAGCAAACCTCTCTCAAATGCTACATTTGACTTTGTGCAAGCTTCYAAATGAGATTGTTAGTGTGGGAGCATTTGTCCATCCTCTTGGTACTGTATGTTATACTCTTGTACACTCCAAAGCTCCATGTTGGATTTATTGATTCTACAAGCACTGAGTAGCCTGCAGCTGAATGCACTCAATCCTTCATTGATTTGGGGAAATGTGTGTGTATGTGTGTATGGTATGGTTTGGTTTAACTATCCTTGTATCCAAAATTTGGACAATTGTGTACATTTTGCTGGTCCCCACAAGTAAAAAGGCTATTTTAGGCTTAGGGGTTAGGGTTACAATTAGGATAAGGGTTAGGGTTAAGGTTAGGGTTAAGGTCAGGGTTAAGGGTTAGGGAAAATAGGATTTTGAATGGATTTTTTTTTCTTCGTTACCCACAAGGATAGTAAAACAAACGTGTGTGTGTGTGCGTGCACGTACGTGATCCTGATGGGACATTCTTTTTTACACAAACATGAATTTCAACTGAAACTTAAATATGAATTTTATAAGAAACAATTCAACCTCTTGTAGAGTCTGTTGTGGTTATGAAAAGGAAATGTGTATTTATACACTACCGTTCAAAAGTTTGTGGTCACTTAAAAATGTCCTTGTTTTTGAAAGAAAAGCACATTTTTTGTCCATTAAAATAACATCAAATTGATCAGAAATACAGTGTAGACGTTGTTAATGTTGTTGGTTAAAATGTTGTGGAATTACAGGTCATGCTCTAGATTGGTTTATAAATTACCTATCAAATCGTACACAATGTGTAATGGCGGATGGTTGTAAATCTGAGTCCATAGAGGTGTGCTCAGGTGTTCCGCAAGGTTCTATTTTGGGCCCACTGTTGTTCATTTTGTATATCAACAACATTGGGGATCTTATTGAAACAGAGGATGTTCATTTTTATCTAGATGATACTGTTCTTTATTCAAGTGGTAGTAGTTTATCTTTAGCTTTTGTAAATGCCCAAAGAGCATTTAACATCATACAACAGAATCTTATGATTTAAAGCTGATTCTAAATTCGGGTAAAACAAAATGCATGGTATTTTCAAATGCCAGGCATGTTTCAAATCATGTCATTGCTACATTGGCTGGACATACTATAGAGCAAGTTAAAGTGTACAAATATTTGAGTGTAGAGAACTTGATAAGGAAGCTCAAGCTGAAAATAGGATTTTATTACCGGCATAAGGCATGTTTTTCTTTTGAGGCCAGGAAGGAGCTGGTACGATGTACATTACTGTCGGTTTTAGATTTTAGTGATGTTATATATATGCAGGCCTCAGCCACTACCCTGAGAGCACTTGATTCAGTGTATCATGCAGCCCTCAGGTTCATTTCAAATCAGAAACGTCTAACACATCATTGTGATCTCTACAGCGCTGTTGGCTGGTCATCATTGACCTTGCGTAGGGTTAAACACTGGTATACACTGATTTATAAGGCCATATTGGGTAAAATACCATTTTATCTCTGTTCTTTTTTAGTCAGGTAGTAAATAAATATAATTACGGTCCCATTCTGATTTGCTTCTAACAGTACCAAAAATTAGAACAGGACATGGTAGAAATAGTTTTAGTTACTTAGCTCCGTGGTCCTGGAATTCTGTCATGAACATTTTAAAATGTGATGATCTAGTTTCGTTGGTGGAGTTTAAACACTTGATCGATGTATATATCATAAAAGAGTGTAATTGTTTTAGGCAGCTGTTTTTAGTCAAGACGTTTGTGTTTTTAATGTACAATGTTTTTGTTGTACTGTATGTGTGTTTTATAGTTTTGTTGAATGTTGTGTTACTGTATGTAAGTTGTTTTGTCTGAAATGTTGTTCCTCTGATGCTATTGGACCAGGTCTCTCTTGGAAAAGAGATGTTATCTCAATGAGAAAAAACCTGTATAAATAAAGGTAAAATTACAAATATATTTTTTTAAATGACTATTGTCATTAAATAGTACCCGCAAAACAACTGACTCCGAGATGCTGGCCTTCTAGGAGAGTTCCTCTGTCCAGTTCTGTGATTTCTTTGCCGTTCTTAATCTTTTATTTTTATTAGCCAGTCTGAGATTATGCTTTTTCTTTCCAACTCTGCCTAGAAGGCAGCATCCCGGAGTCGCCTCTTCACTGTTGATGTTGAGACTGGTGTTTAGCTGGTACTATTTAATGAAGCTGCCAGTTGAGGACTTGTGAGGCGTCTGTTTCTCAAACTGAACCTCTAATGTACTTGTCCTCTGCTCAGTTGTGCACCAGAGCCTCCCACTCCTCTTTTATTCTGGTTAAGACAGTTTGCGTTGTTCTGTGAAGGGAATTGTACACAGCTTGTACGAGATCTTCAGTTTCTTGGCAATTTCTCCATGGAATAGCCTTCATTCTCAGAACAAGAATAGACTGACGAGTTTCAGAAGAAAGTTATTTGTTTCTGGCCATTTTGAGCATGTAATCGAACCCACAAATGCTGATGCTCCAGATACTCAACTAGTCTAAAGAAGGCCAGTTTATTGCTTCTTTAATCAGAACAAAAGTTTTCAGCTGTGTAAACATAATTGCAAAAGGGTTTTCTAATGACAATTAGCCTTTTAAATAAAAACTTGGATTAGCAACACAACGTCCATTGGAACACAGGAGTGATGGTTGCTGAAATGGGCCTCTGTACGCCTATGTAGATATTCCATAAAAAATCTGCCGTTTCCAGCTACAATAGTATTTACAACATTAACCATCTCTACAGTGTATTTCTGACAAATTTATGTTATTTTAATTGACAAAAAATTTGCTTTCTCAACAGTAAGTGACCCAAACGGTAGTGTAGATACATTACAGTCCTCACATGAATGGGCCGTTCATGTCCCCACTGACTGATGATAACTGGGCTGTGGTGTGTATCACTGGGCCATTAACTGTCTCATAAATTGCAATCATTAAGAGTGTCCTTAAGGGGTCGTTAGGAAGACATTGGGCCTTAAGTGTGGCATGATGATTTCTGTTGCATGTCATTATTCATACCCAGTGGCCCAGAGGAAAGCTGTTGTTTGTGATGTGTAGTAATGAGAATATGTGTGCAATACATGATAAAGGAGAAGGTGGCTTTACTGTCTAAAGAAGGATTTTCTTCCCAGCTGCACATCCTCAGTCTTCCTCATTAACCGCCTTACAAAATGGCCTCGTGGAGAAACATATTCTGGAGTCTCCCTCAATACAAATAGCTGAGTGACTGTTTCATAACAGAGCCATTCCCAGGGCTGAGTCACTCGGCTTGGTTCAGTGCAGTGACAGATAGTTGATGTCTATTCTACTGTATTCTATCCATTTCTCCTCGGCTTTGTTGTTCCTGGGAGTCTCTTGTTGGTTTTGAAGCAGCTAGTGCACAGCACAGAAGGCTGTGGTTTGGGTTTCCTTCTTCCGTCTCCCTCTCCTCTCCCCTTCTCTCCTTGCTCCCCCTATCACGTGAGTGCAAACTCCCCGTTATTTGCCTTCAGTTATGCAATGGTAACCAGCATGATAACAAGCTGGCAGGAAGCATCACGTCAACTTGAGCCTGCCTCCCTGCCTCCCTCTGACAACTACTGCTGGACCACTGCTCAGCTCAGGCTGCTCCCTCCAAGGTGCTCCCTCCCTGGTGCCCCCTCTATCCCTTTCTGGGTTCATGTTAGCACTAGTTCCCATTGTTGACACCACATCTGGTTGTGGACAGACAGACAGAYAGATAGATTTATGATAATTGCCAAAAATTATTAATGTAGACTTTTCCAAGTAACATGAATTTAATTTAAATTCACACTATAGTCTAACCACACAACAACATTCCTATAATTCACCTAATGTGACAACCTCCTTTACCACCCTCACAGCCGAATAATTCAAGACTATAACATGAAAAATCCTCTTTGTTGATATACCATCAGAGTCTGGCCATAACAATGTGAGACTACAACAATAACACCAGTCTGTTGACAGCCTCAGTGTGAGGGGATGGACGGCAGTGTGTGAAACCTGTCTCTTATACACATCTAGATGTGTATAAGAGACAGAACAATAACACCAGTCTGTTGACAGCCTCAGTGTGAGGGGATGGACGGCAGTGTGTGAAACCATTCTGATCCCACTGTTCATAAGTGAAACAGAGTGTTGGCAGAGTGAAACCATTTTGTTAGTGACAGTTGGGGGTTTGGAGCCATTAAGGTGAACAGGCTTATTCTAATGAGTTTGGGATTGACTGTCTGGGTTGTCTGTTTAACCCTCTCTGTGACCGGGATGCCCCAAATCCACATGAACGCACACCACACCCACACACACACACACACGCACACATCACACACACACACACACACGCACACATCACAAACAATGACCCCAACACCTGGACTTATTATGTCCGTTGAGGCGTCATTGATTTGAAATGGCTGCTACAGTAAAAAGACTGGATTGATATTTCTAAAATAGTTCAGATATGGTCCTATGTGATTCTTGATCATATTTAGTATTRTGTAGTGCTTCTATTCAAATGTAGTGTTGTGTGCTCATACAGATGGATCATTAAAAAGGCTGAGAATTCATGTGATACAATGCTGAATGTTCTAAACATTCAAAGACAGCAAAACCAAGATAGGAGCCTGGTGCAGAATCCAAATCTAAGAATCCCTCCCTGATAGACGCCATCAAATACACTATTGTGTCTTTACTCAACGTTCCTCTGTGTCTCGCTGTATGTAGAGCAGTATTGTACAACCCCCTGTCTCTACTCCTCAGTACAACTCCTGTCAATGGTCTAGTCTGTGCTGATCTCTTCTCATAGGCTCTCTTGAAACCCTCTTGTCTTCAACTGTAAAACCCTGCTATTCTCTTAATCTGCACAATCAGTGCTGTGGGGTGTTGTGTTGATAGTTGGTCTGATGGCGGTTGAATCTCCCTCTTGTATTGACCCAACTCTGCCTCCACTATATAGTGCTGGTTGTGTGGTGTGGCTGAGATTGCCACTGGACCTCCCACTATCTCCCCTACTCTGCTCCCATAGGTTGAGGAGTATGATGAAGTAGGATGTTAGTAGAGATGACGGGGTAGTTGGTTTAGTTGATGTSCCCTGGATAAGAGAGGAATCGCGCACATCCAATCCAGGTTTTTGGCAGGTCCCATTTCTATTCAGTTAGTTCAGCCAGATGAATTTCACTTCTGTCCTTGAATGAATTGGAATGGAATTGACCACGACCTTGATCCAAATGTAGATTAGAAGCTGAGCAAAAATAACTATCAATGTCTGTTCTTGGTTTGTGGTTTGTGCTCCACAGGGTTTCACCCTGCATACCTCCTCGATCCAGGTACAAGCCCTTAGCTCTGATCTAGGATTAGATTACCTTGACTTTCACAATTCCTTACTTTAAGCATTAGGAGAAGACCATGTAAACCTCACCTTTAGATCAGAGTCTAGGACAGGGGTGTCAAACTCATTCCACGGGCAGCCTATTTTCTGCAGGTTTTTGTTATTTCCTTTCAATTAAGACCTAGACAACAAGGTGAGGGGAGTTCCTTACTAATTAGTGACCTTAATTCATCAATCAAGTAGAAGGGTAGAGCGAAAACCCGCAGACACTCAGAACTCTGTGGAATGAGTTTGATGTGGTCTAGGAGAAGACAATGTAAACATCACCTTAGATCAGAGTCTAGGAGAAGACAATGTAAACATCACCTTAGATCAGAGTCTAGGAGAAGACAATGTAAACATCACCTTAGATCAGAGTCTAGGAGAAACTTCACATTGTCCTGACCCACCTACAGTACACTGATTGATGAAATAGGAAGTTTCAGTGAACATGAGCATGTCTGACAACTGTTCAACCATTGGCTGGCTCTCCCACAGACTGGAGGGGGGGTGGTTGGTGAGGTGATGTCCCCTAGTTCTCTCCCTCGCTCCCTCCCTCCCTGCCTGCCTCCTCAGCAGGGTTGTTCTGAAACATCTTATCTTTCTTCCCTGGCTCTACCACAGTGTGTAAGAAGGAGTGGTAGACAGACAACATTTCAGTTGCAATAGCCATCACCCGGCACCACATACAGCATAAGGCTTTGTTTACTCATAGTATTTATCATTGGTCCGCCACTGGTGTGGAAATGTGGAATATGTCTATCATTTACACACCTTTGATATTCTAACCCTTCTCTCCTCTTAGTTCCTTTCAACAGGGTGGAGGAGGGGGGGTTAGGCGATAGAGTATGGCTGCCATGGCGACCGTGCCCAGCTACACCCCTTCGCTATGGGTRAGGATGTGCCACGCCCTCCCCCGGCTGGACCTCACCATGACGATGAGAGACAACCTCTTCATCCCCGACAGCTGGGAGTACCAACAGGTAACAGAAAACRCCCACAGCCAATCACATCCATCGCAAACTACAACTGGCAAATCACACAGCACGACTGATTGATTCATATTTATCTCAAGTTATCTCTTGGTTCAAACAACAAGATTGACAATAAAAGACAGCTAAGATTCAATGAAAAAGATGTATTGCACTTGGTAAGAATGAGAATCAAGTTTGATACCGCAATGATACATAACCCCCCCACCCCTCATGTTAAATACTGCTCCATAAAGATCCCTCTCTGTTTTGCACAGCGGCATTTGCAGAATCCTAGTGGTATTATTAGAGCTTTTAAACAGCTTATTCATGCTAGTGGTGCAAGTGGCCTAGTTATTGACAAGGAAACGAGCCCAGACTACTCAGAAGAATCTTGACCTGGATTTCAAGTCATCAGAAATAATACACCACCTGGCTGTCTGCTCAAAACTGTTAGCACTTAATTACACTGTTCTGTTCTCATCTCCACCACAGTTCAGTTTACATCCCTCAGCTCCACCACAGTTCAGTTTACATCCCTCAGCTCCACCACAGTTCAGTTTACATCCCTCAGCTCCAGCAACGGTTTACAAACACTGTGCATGTAGTTTGTATTTGATGCCTTATGTAGCAAGGACCAACTTAATCGCTAATGATGGGCTTCCTCGCGATAAGATGTGAGTCTGCTAAACATTTAATTGCAAATTTTAATCTTGGAGAGAAGTGTGGTCTCAAAGTGGGAGCAAAATAAGGCGAGAACAGGAGAGGCTATGGAATGATATTGTGAACCAGACGTGCCCGATAAGCAACAGTGTTCAAGTGCAGATGGAATATATACAAGATGGAAGCAATGGGAACTACAAGTAGAATTGCAAGAATTGCTAAATTAGAATGAAAAAAAGACTTGCTCGTTAAAGCGTTTCTACGCTGTTGAAACCACATTCGCATTGAACGTTTCAGTGTAATAAACCAAATGTCTTGAAAAAATTTCATCATCTCAATTACGAATGGTGTCTCGCCACGATAGATGTTTGAAAAGACCTGGCAATATGTATGAACCTTTAGAGGAACTAAGCATTGTGTCAAAAATGTTCATTAATGAATCATAATAAGAGGATTGAAGGTTTTACTTTGATATTCACGGGCTTTTTCACTAGTCTCATGTTTACATTGGTAATGGTATGCACCCCCTGGGTAATACATGTAGGCCTACATAGGCTTTCCCAATGCGAGAAAAGCAGAGTGGGGGTGTATTAGCATCCCTAGCCACGTCCTTAAGAGACCCAGGACAGAAAGAGCAGAGTGAAAAGCAGGAGAGGACATGAGTAACGTGAGGAGGTAGTGGGGAAGCAGAAGACAAGGACAGAAAGAGAGAAGATAAAAGGTGGACGCATGGCCGAAGGATAAGGGATTCGCATACACGGAGGAGGTGTGGGCCCCCTTTCGATTACAGTCAAGACTCTGCCAGGATCCGAATCAAGAAAGTTAGAGAGCTTCGTAAAAAGGAGAGGGATGGGAGCCGTGCTTGCGCAATTGTGAGGGGTACTCTTCATGTAGCGGCCGGTCGAACTCAGACCTGGAAGACACTCTTACAGACCTGCTTCTGCTCCCCTCCTCTTCTTACTCAGAATCCCTCGCCTCCGGTCACCCGACGGCGACAGCAGCAAGTAGGTGTATAAGTGAAGGAGATAAAATGAGCGAGAGAGAGGAGAGAGAGCGAGAGCAAACACAATGGGTGCGAGGAGATTGATAGAAAGCTGGTGAGGCAAGGGTACCGAGTAGAGTCTAGAGAGGTGTGGTGGGTGGGTGAAGTGGGGGGGGGGGGGGGGGTCAGTTCAAAACAGGGATTTATTCTAAATTAAGAAAGGAACAGTTGCAGGTGGGCTAGTGGCACGTAGATTAGGAAAGAACATAAGAGGGGATAGGAGAGGGGGGATATTAGGCACAGGACGCGCGCGATGATTAGGAGGCACTGGTATGGGGGGATGAACGAAGGACGGCAATTGGGTAGCTTGGTGGATGCAGATAAATGGAAGAAAGAGAGGTGAGCAGTGGATGTTGAACATGCATTTGAGAGAGCAGATGGCGGAACGGAAGTAACATTATCCCGTAGGTGGGCGCAGAAACGCAGGTGACGCACGCATAAAGGGAGGAAGAGACCAATGAAAAATCATGTCCATATTCGTTGAGTGATGTGTAATGTGTGCGATTGAATGACAAGGGACGAGAGTGGTGAGATGAGAAATCAAAGGAGCCCTTTGGTGGAGAAGAGTTGGTTATGTGTTTGGACTGGTTCTGGTGGGAAGAGATCGAGGAATGCAAAAGTTTGTGTATGTTTTATTGTGATGCTTCGATTTTTTGCAACCCTCGCCCTCCGGACGCGCGACCAGAAAGAAGTGATGGAGCATGATCGACGGGTAGAGAGAAGAGAGGGAAATAAGTTGGTAGTCAGAGTGAGCATTGAGGTGAGAGAAGGAGTGTTGCTAGGTCGGGAACAGTATTGTTATTGCCGAGGACGGATAGAAATTGTTGGGAGGGAGACACATGCAATGCACCCCTGGTCTGTAAACTAATAGAAGGAATGAAGAGCGTGCGGACCATGGAGCACTCCTGCACAAACCAGTTTGAGAGGATACGGCAAGTGAGTTAGAGGTCGCGCAGGAGAAGACATGAGATAAGCATGCTAAAGGGCTGGGTAAGAATCGCTAATCGAAAGGGTATAAAGTGGAGGCTAGAGCTTAATGGTAGGATATGGAGACAGGGATTGCTAGGGGTTGAGCAGTTTGAGTGAGGAGAGCATGGCACAGTGTCAGTGGGATGGAGGGCATAGCGGCAGTAGGTATGTACGGCCAGCGTTACTAATGAGCAATAAGGGAACTCGGAGGAGAGGAATCAATGATATGGGAGCTGGCAGAGGAGATCCGCTAGCAGTTAGGTTTGAATTATAATGCGGCAAAGAATATTTTGGGAGAGGGAGCTTAAAATATTAACAGCGGTTGGAATTATTTAGGATTGTGCGGTACTTTGTTCTGGGCTAAATGCACTCGAAATCTCGCAAAAGATATTTAATTGTTTATCCGTCGGTTTAGTATAAGATGTTGTCCAGTATTTAAGAATGTAGAGTGCCAGAGACAGCTTTTGTATATATGATGTCAATGACGACAACTAGTAGCAGGTCAGTAGTCGGTGAATGCCATAACATTTGTGACGTAATGGCGGTGGTTCCTACGGGGTGAACTGTTTCAGAACATCCCGCTAGTCCTCAGCCGATACACTAGCTAACTAGTGGACAAAAGGCGCCTTCATGGAGGCTAATCTGATCAGTAAGTGGCGACGCACCAACATGAGCTAAGCAAAAGGACCGACCAACATTCTTTGGTCCTATAAATTTAGTAGCTTTTAACCCTCACATCTTAAAGCCAATGTTCATAAATAATTATCGCATTATGCTACCTAAGTCAGGTACCAAGGAATGGCGTACAGAGATCCATTACCGATATTATACTCTACAACAGCAGATGGATTAGTGGAAAGGCTAGAATTTATGACTGGACGATTATAGTTGTAATAAAGTTATATCGCAGAAGGGACATGTCCACAAGCTATAAAAACGCTGGAGGGATTTTTTCCAAACGCACAAATTGCATCTATGCATTTGTTGTGTGCCTGTGTGGCGTGTCTGTGTGTGTGTGTCACGCATCAGTAGTGTGTGTGTGTGTGTGTAGTGTGTGTGCCCACATCGACACTGACTACGACACACTGTGGGGGATCACAGCATCACAGTCCGTAGTCGTGAACACACACACACGACTGAGAATCGACCACTGTGTGTGTGTGTGTGTGTGTGTGTGTGTGTGTGTGTGTGTGTGTGTGTGTGTGTGTGTGTGTGTGTGTGTGTGTGTGTGTGTGAAAAAAACTCCAGCTTTTAGTTGATGTCCCCTGGATAACTTAATACAGCTATATGTTTAATCA
>NW_019942979.1:174869-181752 GCF_002910315.2 Salvelinus sp. IW2-2015 | reverse complement strand
ACATAGTTCAGTTTACATCCCTCAGCTCCAACAGTTCAGTTTACATCCCTCAGCTCCACAACAGTTTCAGTTTACATCCTCAGTCTCCACCACAGTTCAGTTTACATCCTCAGCTCCACACAGTTCAGTTTAACTCCCTCAGCTCCACCAGTTCAGTTTACATCCCTCAGCTCCACCACAGTTCAGTTTACATCCTCAGCTCCACTCAGTTCAGTTTACATTCCTCAGCTCCACACAGTTCAGTTTACATCCCTCACTCCACCACAGTTCAGTTTACATCCCTCAGCACCACCACAGTTCAGTTTACATCCCTCACTCCACACAGTTCAGTTGACATACCCTCAGCTCCACGACAGTTCAGTTACATCCTCATCTCCACCACAGTTTTAGTTTACATCCCTCATCTTTCCACCACAGTTCAGTTTACATCCCTCATCTCCACCAACAGTTCAGTTACATAATCACCTTTCACTTCCACTGCTTGGGTAGGTAGGACTGTACGCCATTTGTCACGGTGGAATTATAGGACCAAAGTATATTGTGGTACTTTGTTGTGGTCCTTTGTAGCTCAGTTGGTAGAGCATGGCGCTTGTACTGTTAGGGTAGCGGGTTCGATTCCCGGGACCACCCATACGTAAAATGTATGCACGCATGACTGTAAGTTGTTTTGAATAAAAGTGTCTGCTAAATGGCATATACAGTAAATTAATATTGCGATTTTCAGTAGCACAATATCAACCTGTTATTTAGCTAYTTTGCATAAATACACTGTAGGGATTCTTGCAGAATATTGAGGTTCCCATGATGAAGGCTGGGAATACACTGATGTCCTCATGACTGACACGTGCACCTCCCAGCTGCTCTGAATCCCTGTTGTTATCCATAACACAGTATATTGATACATTTACCCAGCCCTAGCTGCTACAGTCTGGGCTCAATATTTGACTCTCAAATGGTGTGGAGGAGGCTCATGGGAGTTTCATTCCTTCTATTAGTTAGACAGTGGTGCATGATGTGTTTCTGAAATACAATTCTATCCCGCCGGCAAAAATATGTTGAACCAACATTTTATCAATGTCTTCTGTCAACAATTTTAGGTCAATTGGTTTTTTTTTGGGGGGGGGTGGGGGTTGAAAAATGAAGAAATAAAACATACACAAATTTGAACCAGATTTCCACCGTAAATCAACAACAGAATTTCAAGGGTTGATTTATTCACATGTTGACAATGCAATTAAATATCAACCGAATATGGACATTGATTTTACGTTATGTCAGGTTTTTGCCCAGAGGGATAATGTTACTGTTAGCATGTTAAAATGCATGTTCACAATGCATTTTCCATTATGCAATCAAGTACAATGACAGTGTTACCATAGCATCAGTCTGTAAAGTGCTGTGTTTAATTTGATTTACTGACCCCCCCCCCCCCTCTCAGACTCTACTGGTCCTCTCTAGTCTCTCGGCCATTGCTCTCGTTCTCTCCCTCCTCGTCATTATCTCCTTCCTTATACACTACTGCTGCTGTCGTCGTGGTGACCGGAGCGAGGGATCTGAGGAAGAGGAGGAGGATGAAGAGGGCAGCACGGGCCACGGATACGGAGGCAAGAAAGGGCGGGGTATCTGCTGCGTCACCTGGGTGTCGGTGGCGGCTGTCACACTGTGCTGGTGAGTAAGAGAGGTTATTGTGACATCACTGCCAGGGTCAATGTGATGTCATTGTGACCTCTTTAAGCGGGCCATTGGGATATTGTGATGTCCTGTCGTCTTTGTGACATCAGTGTCATGAGTGTTGTATTCATGAACCGTGACCAAACCATATGACCATTTGTCACAAGGATAGAGGAAAGGGAATCATTTTTATAATACAGAAGTACCATCTTCTAACTTTCATTATTTCCCAATGTAAGTTCTTTTCAGAGCACTGTAGAAAGTAGTGTCCAGTCCCTGCTTTACAATGTGTTAGTATTTTGCTCTGACACAGACAGTTAACCTAACTGACCGTGGTCAAGTTGTCGTTTGACCACAGGGACCAGGCCTCTGAGGTTAGGTGTTTGGGCTTGTGACAGCATGTTTGTGGTTTGGAAATGTAATCGTGGTTTCCTATCACCGTGACGATGATGTCATAAGTTCCATCTCAGCGTATTGAATCATCTCTCCTCWGTTCCCTCTCTGGTGACTATGCTGTCATCCACTGTCATGAGGGCATTTAGTCACATTGTGACAGGATGTTAATTTTACGTTTGCATGAGGAGATTGCAGCAGGTATTCAAATCTTACCCTACGAGGTCCGGAGTACTGCTGGTTTTCTGTTCTACCTGATTATTAATTGCACCCACCTGGTGTCCCAGGTCTTAATCAGTCCCTGATTAGAGGAGAAGAATGAAGTGGAACTGGTTTAGAGGTCCAGATTAGAATTTGCGGGGTTTACTGTGTCAGATTGGGTTCTCGTATAGAAAACCCACAGTTAAACACCTTGAGCTCTGACGCCGCATGATGTTGATGTCCCCTCCCGTCTCAGCAGCACAGCGTTGTCATATGTCACATGTTATCGGACTGCATTGTCAGCCTGAGATGATGTCACTGCTTTATATCACAATGTGTTATGGTGGTCCTGTTCCCCCCTGCGGCCGTGATGATGTCATCTCTCTCTCTGATACACGACCTTCTTGCTGTTTAGATGAAAAAGGGGAGACATGGTAGTAGACATCTTAGTTTTAGAAATGCATTGTGGGAAAATATCAAATGGCACCCTATTCTTCAAATTGTGCATCAGAGCACATATATGACACACATGATGCTGTCATAGAAAACATACACGTTTGACTGTATGAAACACCTCCTCCTCTAATCTGGGTCACATACTTTGTGGGAGATTGGGTCATACCATTGCCCTCGGGTGCGAGGGGATTTGGTGAACATCTGGCCTAAGCTTTAATCTGAATATTTGAATAACAGAGAGATATATATGTGATTATTTTTTATGTTTCTAACATCACGCCGACTGAAGACTGCAGATGCAGACACTGCTAAAACTCTTCTAAGCTATCTTATGTTTTCCTGTGGTCGTTCATTCATCCGTTTCTCACATTTCACATCACTCTCGCCAGTTCCATCTTGTTGTGTCAAATTCATTTTATATGTACATACAGTACAAACTGAATTAAACATGACTCTCTCCCTCAATCCCTGTTCCCCTTTTCGCAGTGTTGCCATAGGCGTTGGTTTCTATGGCAACAGCGAGGCTAATGATGGGATATATCAGTTGACCTCGTCTCTTCTCACAGCCAATTACACACTGGCTTCCATCGATCTGCTGGTGAGTACTCCAGCTCCTCCCTCCCAGCAAATTTCAGACATGCACAATATCTACCCTGCACTGTGCGTGCGGTTTATATGTCTGTCCCCACGCGGTCACTCAGTGGTTTATATGTCTGTCCCCATGCGGTCACTCAGTGATTTATAGGTCTGTCCCCACACGGTCACTCAGTGATTTATATGTCTGTCCCCACACGGTCACTCAGTGATTTATATGTCTGTCCCCACGCGGTCACTCAGTGGTTTATGGGAATCTTTTATAATACAGAAGTACCATCTTCTAACTTTCATTATTTCCCAATGGTCCATAACCATGTGTTGTTTGATGTAAGTTCTTTTCAGAGCACTGTAGAAAGTAGTGTCCAGTCCCTGCTTTACAATGTGTTAGTATTTTGGCTCTGACACAGACAGTTGACCTAACTGACTGTGGTCAAGTTGTCGTTTGACCACAAGGGACCAAGGCCTCTGAGGTTAGGTGTTTGGGCTTGTGACAGCATGTTTGTGGTTGGAAATGTACATCGTGGTTTCTCTCACACGTGACGGATGATGTCCATAAGTTCCATCTCAGCGTATTGAATCATCTCTCTCTGTTCCCTCTCCTGGGTGACTATGCTGTCATCCACGTCATGAGGGCATTTTAGTCACATTGTGACAGGATGTTAATTTTAAACGTTTGCCATGAGGAGATTGCCAGCAGGTATTCAAATCTTACCCTACGAGGTCCGGAGTACTGCTGGTTTTCTGTTGCTACCTGATTATTAATTGCACCCACCTACTGGTTGTCCCAGGTCTTAATCAGTCCCTGATTAGAGGAGAGAATGAAGTGGAACTGGTTTTAGAGGTCCAGATTAGAATTTGCGGGGTTTACTGTGTCAGATTGGGTTTCTCGTATAGAAAACCCACATTAAAAACCCTTCAGCTCTGACGCCGCATGATGTTGAGTCCCCTCCCCGTCTCAGCAGCATAGCGTTGTCATATGTCACATGTTTTCGGATTGTATTGTCAGCCTGAGATGATGTTCACTGCTTTATCACACAGCACAATGTGTTTGTGTTATAGTGGTCCTGTTCCGCCCTGCGGCCGTGATGATGTCATCTCTCTCTCTCTGATACACAACTTTCTTGCTGTTTAAGATGAAAAAGGGGAGACATGGTAGTAGACATCTTAGTTTTAGAAATGCATTGTGGGAAAATAGGTCAACGGGCACCCTATTCTTCAAGTTGTGCATCAGAGCACATATATGACACACATGATGCTGTCATAGAAAACATACACGTTTGACTGTAATGAAACACCTCCTCCTCTAATCTGGGTCACATACTTTGTGGGAGATTGGGTCATACCATTGCCCTCGGGTGCGAGGGGATTTGGTGAACATCTGGCCTAAGCTTTAATCTGAATATTTGAATAAAAGAGAGATATATGTTGATTATTTTTATATGTTTTCTAACATCACGCGGACCTGAAGACTGCAGATGCAGACACTGCTAAGACTCTTCTAAGCTATCTTATGTTTTGTGTCTTCTTTGGTCAGTTCATTCATCCAGTTCACTCTCACATTTCCACATCACTCTCACAGTTCCATCTTGTTGTGTAAAATTCATTTAATATGTACATATAGTCAACTGAATGTTAAACATGAATCTCTCTCCCTCAATCCCTGTTCCCCCTTTTCGCAGTGTTGCCGTAGGCGTTGGTTTCTATGGCAACAGTGGAGGCTAATGATGGGTATAATCAGTTGACCTCGTCTCTTCTCAACAGCCAATTACACACCTGGCTTCCATCGATCTGCTGGTGAGTACTCCAGCTCCTCCTCCCAGCAAATTTCAGACATGCACAATATCTACACTGCACCGTGTGTGTGGTGTGTGTGTGTGTGTGTGTGTGTGTGTGGTGTGGTGTGTGTGTGTGTGTGTGTGTGTGTGTGTGTGTGTGTGTGTGTGTGTGTGTGGTGTGTGTGTGTGTGTGTGTGTGTGTGTGTGTGTGTTGTGTGTGTGTGTGTGGTAGATATATTGGCGGAGAGGGAGAGAAAGTGGGGTGTAAACTTGTCAGGTGTGATATGGATCTGTCTGTCCCCACACGGTCACTCAGTAGTTTATATTTCTGTCCCCACACAGTCACTCAGTGGTTTATATGTCTGTCCCCACACGGTCACTCAGTGGTTTATATGTCTGTACCCACGCGGTCACTCAGTAGTTTTATATGTCTGTCCCCACACGGTCACTCAGTGGTTTATATGTCTGTCCCCACACGGTCACTCAGTGGTTTATATGTCTGTACCCACGCGGTCACTCAGTGGTTTATATGTCTGTACCCACGCGGGTCACTCAGTGGTTATATGTCTGTCCCCAGCGGTCACTCAGTGGTTTATATGTCTGTCCCCGCGGTCACTCAGTGGTTTATATGTCTGTCCCACACGGTCACTCAGTGGTTTATATGTCTGTCCCCACGCGGTCACTCAGTGTTTATATGTCTGTCCCCACGCGGTCACTCAGTGGTTTATATGTCTGTACCCACGGGTCACTCAGTGATTTATATGTCTTGTCCCCATGCGGTCACTCAGTGGTTTATATGTCTGTCCCACACGGCGGTCACTCAGTGATTTATATGTCTGTCCCCACGCGGTCACTCAGTGGTTTATCTGTCTGTCCCCACGCGGTCATGCAGTGGTTTATCTGTCTGTCCCCACGCGGTCACTCAGTGGTTTATATGTATGTCACTCAGTGGTTTATATGTTTGTCCCCACGCGGTCACTCAGTGGTTTATATGTCTGTCACCAGTGGTTTATCTGTCTGTCCCTACGCAGTCACTCAGTGGTTTATATGTCTGTCCCCACGTGGTCACTCAGTGGTTTATATGTCTGTCCCCACACGGTCACTCAGTAGTTTATATGTCTGTCCCCACACGGTCACTCAGTGGTTTATATGTCTGTCCCCACACGGTCACTCAGTGGTTTATATGTCTGTACCCACGCGGTCACTCAGTGGTTTATATGTCTGTACCCACGCGGTCACTCAGTGGTTTATATGTCTGTCCCCACGCGGTCACTCAGTGATTTATATGTCTGTCCCCATGCGGTCACTCAGTGATTTATATGTCTGTCCCCTGCGGTCACTCAGTGGTTTATATGTCTGTCCCCACACGGTCACTCAGTGTTTATATGTCTGTCCCCACGCGGTCACTCAGTGGTTTATATGTCTGTCACTCAGTGGTTTATATGTCTGTCCCCACGCGGTCACTCAGTGGTTTATATGTCTGTCCCCACGCGGTCACTCAGTGGTTTATCTGTCTGTCCCCACGCGGTCACTCAGTGGTTTATCTGTCTGTCCCCACGCGGTCACTCAGTGGTTTTCTCCTTCTGTCCCCACGCGGTCACTCAGTGGTTTATATGTCTGTCCCCACGCGGTCACTCAGTGGTTTATCTGTCTGTCCCCACGCGGTCACTCAGTGGTTTATCCTTCTGTCCACGCGGTCACTCAGTGGTTTTATGTCTGTCCCCACGCGGTCACTCAGTGGTTTATCTGTCTGGGTGATGGATGCCCTCTTTCCTCTGTACATGTTTTTG
>NW_019942979.1:169256-172859 GCF_002910315.2 Salvelinus sp. IW2-2015 | reverse complement strand
CTGTTGTCCTCAGCGGTCACTCAGTGGTTTTATTGTCTGTCCTCACGCGGTCCACTCAGTGGTTTATATGTCTGTCCCACGCGGTCATCTCAGTGTTTTATGTCTGTCCTCACGCGGTCACTTCAGTGGTTTTATGTCTGTCCCCCACGTCCACTCAGTGGTTTATATGTCTGTCCACACGGTCACTCAGTGGTTTATATGTCCTGTCCCCCACGCGGTCACTCAGTGGTTTTATATGTCTGTCCCACAGGTCCACTCAGTGGTTTATATGTCTGTCCCCACACGGTCACTCAGTGGTTTATATGTCTGTCCCCACGCGGTCACTCAGTGGTTTATATGTCTGTCCCACCGCGGTCACTCAGTGGTTTATATGTCTGTCCCCACGCGGTCACTCAGTGGTTTATATGGTCTGCTCCCCACGCGGTCTGAGCCAGTGTGTTTATATGTCTGTCCCCAACGCGGTCACTCAGTGGTTTATATGTCTGTCCCACAGCGGTCCCTCAGTGGTTTATATGTCTGTCCCACGCGGTCACTCAGTGTTTTATATGTCTGTCCCCACGCGGTCACTCAGTGTTTATATGTCTGTCCCCACACCCGGTCACTCAGTGGTTTATATGTCTGTCCCCACGGGTCACTCAGTGGTTTATATGTCTGTCCCCACGCGGTCACTCAGTGGTTTATATGTCTGTCCCCACGGGTCACTCAGTGGTTTATATGTCTGTCCCCCACGCGGTCACTCAGTGGTTTATATGTCTTCCGTCCCACAGCGGTCACTCAGTGGTTTATATGTCTGTCCACGCGGTCACTCAGTGGTTATATGTCTGTCCCCAGCGGTCACTCAGTGTTTATATGTCTGTCCCCACCGGTCACTCAGTGTTTATATGTCTGTCCCCACACGGTACTCAGTGTTATATGTCTGTCCCACGCAGTGCGGTCACTCAGTGGTTTATTGTCTGTCCCCGCGGTCACTCAGTGGTTTATTGTCTGTCCCCACGCGGTCACTCATGTTTATATGTCTGTCCCCACGCGGTCACTCAGTGGTTATATGTCTGTCCCCACGGCGGTCACTCAGTGGTTTATATGTCTGTCCCCACGCGGTCACTCAGTGTTTATATGTCTGTCCCCCCACGGTCACTCAGTGGTTATTGTCTGTCCCCACCACGCGGTCACTCAGTGGTTTATGTCTGTCCCCACGCGGTCACTCAGTGTGTTATATGTCTGTCCCCCACGTCACTCAGTGGTTTATCTGTCTGTCCCAGCGGTCACTCAGTGGTTATGTCTGTTCCCCACGCGGTCACTCAGTGGTTTATATGTCTGTCCCCAGCGGTCACTCAGTGGTTTATATGTCTGTCCCCACGCGGTCACTCAGTGGTTTTATGTCTGTCCCCCACGCGGTCACTCAGTGGTTTATATGTCTGTCCCACACGGTCACTCAGTGTTTATATGTCTGTCCCACACGGTCACTCAGTGTTATATGTTCGTCCCACCGGTCACTCAGTGGTTTATATGTCTGTCCCCACGCGGTCACTCAGTGGTTTATCTGTCTGTCCCCACGCGGTCACTCAGTGGTTTATCTGTCTGTCCCCACGCGGTCACTCAGTGGTTTATATGTCTGTCCCCACGCGGTCACTCAGTGGTTTATATGTCTGTCCCCACGCGGTCACTCAGTGGTTTATCATGTCTGTCCCCACGCGGTCACTCAGTGGTTTATCTGCTCTGTCCCACGCGGTCACTCAGTGGTTTATATGTCTGTCGCCCGTTTTTCATTGTAATTCAATCTCCACCCACCCCATGTTGTTGATTATACAACTACAAACTCTCTATGATTACATGACCATGAGATTGATTGTATGACTCATAACCTCCACCTCCCTGTCCTGCCCCACCCCTCCCTCTCYGCCTCCCCAGGTTTCAGACACAATCTCTGGGCTACAGCTGTCCATCGCCGGGCCCCTGACCACCATGGAGGASCTGTTTACAGGCAGTAAGCCCTACTTGGTGTCCACCCGGAACTGTAGGAGACTGTCAGAGAACGTGGTGTCCCTGCTCACCTCKCTGACCATGGCTCGCTCCTCTGAYGGGGGTGCCTGGAACAGCAGTAACAATAGCGGAGATCCTCCCATAGCAGCCCTCACCCCTGTGCCCCCCTCCATGGCCCCCACAGTGGCACCAGTCGGAGGGGTCATGCCAAGCCCCTTCTCCCCTGGCTGGGCAGCCAACACACTGATGGTCAACGAGGACTACAGGTGAGGGAGTGGGAGTGTCTTCTTCTTCAATGTTTTAAATTGGGTGTTAAGAACACACATAGCGTGTGTCAGTATATCACTCCCTTGTGGTTTGCTGAAAGATTGAGTTTTGCGTTCAGCACCATAGAAATGTATTTGGAAGTGTATTCCCTGCATTGGGTGGTTCTATGGTGTCCTATTGCTGAGATGGCTGTTATCTCCTGGGCTGTAGGTGGCTGTCCTACGTGCTGCTGTTGCTGCTGGACCTCCTAGTGTGTCTGTTCATCCTGCTGGGGCTAGCCAAACAGGCCCGCTGGCTCCTCATCCTGTAAGCACACACACACACACACATACATACATACACACACACATACATACATACATACATACACACACACATATATACATACACACACACACATATATACATACACACACACACACACACAGAGAGAGAGAGAGAGACCGACAGTTAAATCCTGTGTGTTGTATTGCATCGAACAACACTGAGTTTGTAATGCTCTGTGACTCTGTGTTATATAGGCTGTGTAATATATGATGGTTGCTAGGAGGTGTGTTTGGTGCTTAGCTGACCCCTGTGTGTGTGGTTTTTCTCCTCCCAGGATGACGGTCCTGGCCTGGCTGGCTCTGTTCCTAAGCTGGGGCTCCCTGGGCCTGGAGACTGCCACTGTGGTGGTGAGTACTGACGGATAAAGGGAGGAGGGGTGGTGTGTGTTGTTGAGGGGAAGGGAGGGAGTTGGTCGTTCATGGATGGCTCGAGAGTATCTCAGGAATGTCTTAAAGAAGTCCCGGCCAGAGCAGAACAGAATGGCTATGTACTTCTGTTGGTGTCTGCAGTCATGGCAGGGGACCAAGAATGAGGGAAAATGGGGCAGAAATTAGTGTGTAGGTGTGTTCTGTGTATTTTCTGTGTGTTTGTGAACAGTGTGTGTGGGCGTATGGCTTGGAGGAGATGGAAGAAGAACACAAGTGGCTTTTAGAGAGAGAGAGAGAGAGAGAGAGAGAGAGAGAGAGAGAGAGAGAAGGAAGAGAGAGAGACGAGAGAGAGAGAGAGAGAGAGAGAGAGAGAGAGAGAGAGAGAGAGGAGAGAGAGAGAGAAGAGAGAGAGAGAGAGAGAGAGAGAGAGAGAAAGAAGAAGAGAGAGAGAGAGAGAGAGAAGAGAGAGAGGAGAGAGAGAGAGAGAGAGAGAGAAGAGAAGAGAGAGAAGAGAGAGAGAGAAAGAGAGAGAGAGAGAGAGAGAGAGAGAGAGAGAGAGAGAGAGAGAGAGAGAGAGAGAGAGAGAGAGAGAGAGAGAGAGAGAGAGAGCAGAGAGAGAGCGAGAGAGAGAGAGAGAGAGGAATATCTCTCCAAAGACTCA
>NW_019942979.1:167430-169231 GCF_002910315.2 Salvelinus sp. IW2-2015 | reverse complement strand
GTGTGGCTTGGAGGGAGATGGGAAGAAAGAACAACAAGCACCAAAAGTGCTTTCAGAGAACGAGATGGGACGAGAGGAGAAGAAGAGAGAGACGAGAGAGAGAAGAGAGAGAGAGAGAGAGAGAGAGAGAGAGAAGAGAGAGGAGAGAAGAGAGAAGAGACGAGAGAGAGAGAGAGAGAAGAGAGAGAAGAGAGAGAAGAGAGAGAGAGAGAGAGAGAGACAGAGGAGAGAGAAGAGAGAGAGAGAAGAAGAGAAGAAAGAGAGAGATGAGAGAGAAGAGAGAGAGAGAGAGAGAGAAGAAGAGAGAGAGAGAGAGAGAGAGAGAGAGAGAGAGAGAGAGAGAGAGAGAGAGAGAGAGAGAGAGAGAGAGAGAGAGAGAGAGAGAGAATCTCTCCAAAAGACTACCAGGAACCCACAGAGAGGGGGTTGGAGAAAGTGTTTGTTTAGGGTGGTGTAGAAATGGGACAAGTGGGACAGCCAGTGACAGTAAAAGCACCATTTGATTCTATGCTATGACATGATCTTGGCCATTCTATTGATTGATGTCTACCACAGACCATAACACATCATTACAGTAAAAGCAACAAATTATTATGGCATTTAAATAAAGGTTAAATATAAATCAAATAAACATTTGGAGGGAATAGAGAACACAGAGATCTTTATTCAATATTGCTTTGATAAAGAATTGGCAGCGAGCCAAGAATATAGAACTGTTGATGACATTTGCTGAGACAACTGCCAGGGAATGTTCTTTCTTGCAACTGTCCCATTCCAAATCCAAGCCTTGGAAGTTTGTCAGGAGAGAGGGGCAGTGGGGGGGAGACATTGTGTGCGTGTGCGCGCCCCTGTGTCTATGAAAGAAGCTTGAAAGGCCTGGAGAGAGAGTGGTTCAAGCAGACCAGTGTCATGTGGAGCTGGCTGGAGATGTCTCAGAGCCCGTCCAGCGGTCCACACAGAGCCCTTCTGTCCCTGGCCACTGACAGACAAACAATGACCCAGCTGTGGGTCTAAACTGCCCTGGACCATCTCTCTCTCTGTCTCTCTGTCTCTCTCTCTCTCTGTCTGGGTCTCTCACTCCCTCTCCTGGTCAGCCTGCCCCTTGCTCTGTGTCTGTGTGCCTGCAGCTCTTTTTACATTGTGGGAATCAGGAGGGAGGAAAAAAGGAAGGGATCGATGTAAATGAAAAGAGAGAGGATAATAGAGAAAGGGAGGAAACAGTTGAGAGAGGAGAAAAGCAGGATGAGAGAGGGAGAGAGCGAGATGGAAAGAGAAACACACAGTAGGTCTATACCGTATGGAGAGGGACAGTAGGTCTATACCGTATGGAGAGGGACAGTAGGTCTATACCGTATGGAGAGAGACAGTAGGTCTGCACCGCATGGAGAGGGACAGTAGGTCTTCTCAGTTTGTGGTCAGAAAGCACTGTATTTACGTCCATTCTAGCATGTCCAAAGTCAGAGAGGTGACAACCGACGGAGTTAGTTGTTAGGGGCAGAAAGTGAGCTTCCCATTCAAGCGATAGTACACATACTTTAGGTTAGTTGATAAAAAAAAAAAGAATGCCAGTTTACAGCAGGTGCGTAGACAGAATTTAGTTGGTAGATGGGCCTGCAGAAATTTGATGGGCCAACGCTACCCAGGCCCACCCATGCCTACACTCCTGGCCTACAGGGCCCTGTGAGGTTGGAGCCACATCACCACCACTACCATCACCACCTTGACCATCACCACACTACCATCACCACCACTACCATTCACCCACCATCCCCACTATCATCCACCCCACTACCTCACCCCA